>NC_083652.1:13263229-13375729 GCF_963576545.1 Limanda limanda
TATCTGTGGTCTTTTTTTTTTAGTAATGTACATTTATAGATGGATACGACTGCTGGATAAGGACACACGAGCGGCTTTATGATTTTAGCATTGTTTTTTGTTTTTCTTTCGATATTATATTGTTCGTACTGTTACCTGCTCTGTTCCGACTTTGTATAACGTGCCACTAGTTAACAAACGACACAATGCTGTTTGTTCCATCTCCATGTCACGTGCTGATCTGTGTGTATCCTCACCATGAAACTATGCAATGACATAAAGTGAAAAAACCCAAAATGATATCTTCTAATTATTTGTATCTAGGAAGAAAACAAACTGGTTTTAATGTGAGATGTCCACTTTGATGACTCTCTGGTCCTTTCACACCAATAAACTGATGAGACGTGTCGACTTACACACGTGTACATATGAAACTCAACATTTTACACAAAGAAAATAACCAAAAATGGATGTAAATCCAAACTTATACCAGTAACATATCACTTTCAGACACTTTCAGCCAAACCAGCTCCTTTCGATGCAGAAAGAAAACTGATTAGACTCTTAACAGTTTGAGACACAATGTGTAAATATGATATGTTTCCCACAATGTTCCTCATGTCAAATGATTTATTTTGTTTCTGTGACTTTTACTTCTCACCGTGAATGACGATGAATTTATGATATTAAAAACTTGATTTTCAACCAGTCACTGAAGCGCTTAGTCGACTCTTTTAAAGTAAATTGTTCCGTTATGTTACAGTGGCTGTAATGTCAGATGAGATCGTACTGATGATCAAATTTATTTAATATTCCTTTTGCATATTGTAAAGCGTGTTCAGTTGGATCGTCTCTCTTCAGCAGGGGCGTATCCAGCCTTTCTGGGGCCTGTGCATAGTCTCAGATGGTGAAAAACAATCACTCAGTCGCTGATTCAGAATATTATCCATTTATTTATAAGTTTGCGTTGTTGTTAAATTGAGCCTTTTGGTTCCACTGGATTTAACAAAGAACACATTTCAATAATTATCCTGCATCTACGTCCTCCTTCTTTATTAGAACAGGGTGGTTATGATCAAATCTAATTACTTCATTGAGTCCGGAGACAGGAATGTGAATTCAGAGCACATGACAAGTCCATGACGAACATTGACCTGCAATGTCAAGATGGACGACTTCAGTCTGGATCTGAAGGTCACAGCGGGCTGTAGTCGTCCCCGGGTTCGAAAGGAAGTTCCCTGTGTGCCGGCAGCGCCATGCGCACGGACACGCACGCCACGGGGGATGGAGATGTCGACGGGAGGGACAGGCGATGGAACGGAGACGCAGGGGCTGGGTTGGAGGGGTGAGGAGGGAAGGACCCCGAGTGGGGGAGAGGAAGCGAGCGGGAGTACATGAGCCGCGACGCGGAGGCCGGCAACTTGGTGGACGCCGGCTCGTAGTAGGGAGACAGGTGGGAGATCCGGGGAGGTGACGGGGGCGAGGCCAGGTTGATGGCGGCGTTCGGGGGGGCGTAGTAAGGAGCCGGTGGCAGGAGCCCCACGGAGCTGAAGGTCCAGGCGTTGAAGAGCGGCCGGGGTCCCTCCATCAGGACCTTCTTGGTGTAGTTGTTGAGGGTGGAGACGCCGGCGGACATGCAGACGGTGAAGGCGAACCAGGCCACGCTGGGGACAGACAGGAACAGAGCGTGGAGTTTAACCAGAGGAGCAGGAGGTGCGCGTGACAGAAATGATATGTTCGGCCCATTTCTACATTTAATGAAAGGACAAAGCACAAACTTGGAAAACTGGAAAGAGCATAATTTGGCATAAACATGCAACAAGTCCAGTTTACTCAAGAGAACGTAGATGTACACATGTGGAATCATCTGGAAAGTAGGAAACAAACTAACGTAATGTAAGTGAACATAGAGATATCATCTGATACAGTGTGGAATTGCAACAGACTAAAGGTAAATTTACCAATAAAGACTTTTTTTTTATATGTACATTTCAAGTGAAGGCACAAGAGAAACTGTAAGAACATTAAGTCCAGGTCTGACAGAGAGAAGCCCGATGGACTGAGGATTAGTGATCATGGATCCTTCACTCAGTCCCTCTGTGTGGGTGTGAGAGCCGATCCATCCATTATCTGTACAGTTTATAGTCTGGGGGGGGGGGGGCTAATCCCAGCTGACTCTGGGCGAGAGGCGGGGTCACATCCTGGACGGGTCACAAGTGCACAATGGGTCAAACAACCATTCACACTCGCGCTCACACCTTCGGTCTATTTCACGTCTCCACTCAACCTCACCTCAAACTGGGGGTGAGACGGAGGGTGAGACACGGGGGGGGGGTGAGAGGAAGCTGGAGTCCTCAGAGGAAACCGACGTCAACACTGGGAGAAAATCCAAAACTCTGACCACAGCTGAACCAGGAGGAACCATCTGAGGCAACAGAGCTGACCACTGTGAAGTCTGTGAGCCGTTTGCATCACAGTGGCATGACAAGACCCCCCCCCCCTACACACACACACACACACACACACACACACACACACACACACACACACACACACACACACACACACACACACACACACACACCAGGTGAATCCTATCACTTACCATGATTCATTGCACTTCTGTGACAAACTGTTTTTCAAAGAGCAAGCGCGGTAAAAACATCAGAATAATGAATTTTTTAAATCTAAGTACTCATATTTACACGTTTTTAATCAACCGCAGAACTTTTTCATCTTCATCTCTGTTGCTAGGCGACGGCTGTCAGCTGGTGATGCAACCAGCAGACCAGACCGACTCTTTCAGGTTCAGCTGACGTGGTTTTATGAGGCCGATGAAGGATGTTGCCCCTGAAGTGAGAGGACAGTGTGTGAAGTGAACTCACTAGAACGCCCAGGAGTAGCCGTAGCTGTGAGGTTTGAAATCCTCTGGTCCCATCGTGGCCGTCGTCTGAAACACCTGCATGAACATCATGTGACCCACCATCCCGAGCAGACCTAGGGAGACGCAGACCAGATGTGTTGGCTCAATAATCACCAACACTGATTCTGATATGTCATTGTGATATAAATATATATTTGATGAACAGTGGTACCTCCCAGGACGGTGAAAACAGCCGCAAAAGCGTTGAGCAGCTGTCCCCAGCGCTGGGTGGAGGGGCACCAGGCCCTCAGGCCCAGCTGCACCGACAGCAGCGTGCAGCTGATCAGCAGCAGGCCGACGTACATCAGCTCCAGGGACAGAGAAAACCACAGCATGGCTGCGGAGGGAGACGAAGAGGAGAGGAGGATGAGCACAGAGACAGACGAAGAGTTCAGTGAAGGAGAAGGAGAACGTGATGGAGCCGCTCACCTTTCTCAGATCGGGGGGTGAGAGTGTAAAACCCTCGGCACTTCTCCTCTGGGAACACAAGAGAAACATCAGGGTGGTTACAGAATCACCTCCAGGACAGTGAATCAGCGCCGCAGCAACAGGAAACAAGTCTATTTGCATCTTGTCGTCGGTGATTTGTAAAAGTAACAACCACAGCTGTGACATTTCTCTGCACTCGCCATCAATTCTGCTCCCTGGGTTCAGGACATTTCAATGAACACTGCAGTCTAATTACTGAGAACAAGCAGCCGGAGGTAACAGTTTGCACAAAGTGTTTACGTGGCCTGAAGTGACCTGATGGGAGATTAGGAGATTTGTTTGCGGCGTGAATCTGGAAGGACGGGGGTCTACACACAGAATCTGAGCCACAGCAAAATGAGACTTTGTTATTTCGCCGCAGTGCCTCCAGTGGTATTGAAAAAGAACGAGGAGATAAAGAGCAGAAAGAAGCTGTTTCTGCTGTGGGTTAATCCTCTTTGTTGCTTGTTTACCAGTGTGTTTACACGACAGATGCAGTAATCAGAGCTTCCTATTCGGCTCCGGGTTACAGAGAAAGCTCATCACAAAGAGACTGGATCGCACAGACCCAGCAGGAGCAGAAGAAAAGACACAGATGAGAACGAATCAAAGTCCAGTTTCACCGTCTGACTTATGTAAATGACTTGAAAAGCCACAATTAACAATTTACAGAAAAATATCAATCATGAACCATTTTCATGGACGACTCTGGAACGTGCAGTGGAAACATTTTGGTCCGAAGCAGAAATAGAGCTTGATATATAAGTAAAAGAAAAAAATATATATATTATTATTGTAACATTATCAAACAGGTGGGTAAGTTCACATCCAGCTCTGATGTTTCTGTTCAACTGATACAGCTTTATTTTATCTCAGTTTTTGTTCTCCACCTCCTCCTGAGGTAACTTTAAAGCACTTTGACAGCTGTGTTATTTACTGTGTTAATTTAAGCAGATATGTTACTAACGTCTTGTTGAGCAGGTTGTTCAAACTGTATTTTTAAAAACGTATTAATTAAAATAACTAAATTGATGCTGGAGCGTCGGAAAGGAACAAAATGAAAATAGAAAAATGTGTGAAAAGAGATGAAAGTTCCTTAAGCGAAACTGAGCGGCTGGTGATAAATGGTTCTGGGTTATTTAAGGCTCTGGTAAGGATATTTGTGAAATATTTAAAAATATTTTAATTGAACGCATTAAAATATGCTTTATAGCAAATCCCATATTGACATTAGATTTTTTTCTATCTACATGTGTTTTTTCTTCCTTCATTATTTCATGTGAGTGTTTTTTACACTGACCACGTGGGTCAGTTCTAAAAACGTTTGGACGAACGTCACCAACATTTAAAGACAAATCCTTCAAATCAATTGCAAATCAGCTGCAAACGAGACGGTGCAAAGCAGCGGATGTTTGAGAATCCCATTAACCTTCTCTCTCTGGGTTTCTAATCCATAATTGAGTCATGCTGCTGAAGTCTAAATCTCAGCGAGCCGAAAACACACACTGATGATAATCCTCTTTGGGCTGATCACAGGGCCACACACACAAGCACACACACACAAAAACACACACAGACACATATAAATTAACACACCTGAGACCTGAAGTCATAATATTAACTCACATCCCCTCTGTGGCCTATTTCTGTGTCTGTCACACTAGCGCCGCACTTACGACACAAATTGTTTGACTGTGGATCCTTATCTCACCTTGGGTTCATCCTCTACCACACACACACACACACACACACACACACACACACACACACACACACACACACACACACACACACACACAACAATAGGCAAGCTCATGAAATCCTTTGCAGTGATACTGATTGTTTATTCCACCCGTGGCCACATATGCTGTTCTCTCATTTATTAGTTTCCTCTATCTGCTCAATCCCCTTTAGGGTCACTGGTGAGGGGTTGTGTGCTTTTATTCTTTCAGGAGAAACACAGCAACTTGGTCTTTCCACCACTGAACACTCACATGTTCAGTTTATTAGGCACAGCTGCATCTAAACAGCACGGAGTATACCGAGATGTCTCTTTGGTCCTCTCACCCCATGAGTCTGCATAGATGTTTTCCTCACAGGTGACGAACAGGCCGGTGTGAAAGGTGGGGAAGACGAAGCGGTCGTCCCCCGTCTCCCAGGAGAACTGGATGTTGTGGTTGGAGACACCGGGGACGGGGATGCAGCTGGTGTGCTTGGTGGCCGTGCACAGCGGCTTGGGAACCTTCTGTCTGCCCTCGCACCAGTAGGAGGACATGAGGGCCGTGCCGCCCAGGAAGAGGGACACCAGCGTCTGGATGAAGGAGAGGCGAGGGGAACGCATCTGCTGCAGCACCTCCATCCTGCAGACAGGGGAGGGGGGGAGGAAATGGACTGGTGCAGGGACGGGAGGGAGAGACAGAGAGAAAGGGTCAAATTCTGAAAGGAGGATCGAGTCCAGCAGACCTCCACTGGGCGCCATGAGCCCAGCAGAGGGTACGATGTGATCTCATGGGACAACTGAGTTTGTATTTCACTGAGAGAAACCAAAGTGAAGAGCGAACGAACGAAAGAGAAAGAACGAGAGACGACATGCAGACGAGGGACGAGCTGCTGCACGACTGAGACGTGTCAGAATCTATGAAAAGACCCAGAATAACAATTTGAGCTTTTTGTTGTCGAAGTTGCCTCAAAAGATTACACTTCAACCAAGAGTCTCTGTGAGCACCATTCATTTATAGAAAAATACTGCAATTCCCTTTTAACAGTCACGTTCCAGGGTGGATATGAGCTCCTTCACGCAAACAAACAAACAAAAAGTTATGCATTTTAGATATGAGATGAGTAGGTCAAGCTTTTCCTTCTTCATCTGCCGGACATCAGGCGTCACCTCCACTCTCATATGGGACTAAAATGACCAGCAGCTCGTTATTCAATTTCATGGAGGAGAAGCAGCTCTGGAGCCAAACTTCTAATCACATTTAAAGAATTTTAAAAAGACTGTGATGGAAAATAAGCAAACTAGTAATAATTATGTGTGAGGAAGCGAAATCCCAGGAAGACGTGAGTGACTGACTCCACAGTCGGCGTCAAGAAGTGAAATTCATTTGAAAGAAGGAAAAATCAAACCCCCACTCACCCCCTCAGGCTGTTTAACGTCTCACTCTGTTCTCCCCTCCGTCATCCAGGTGAAAGGAAACCTCCGGCCCTGCTCCTCCGAACCTGCTCCTCCGAACCTGCTCCTCCGGCCCTGCTCCTCCGACCCTGCTCCTCCAACCCTGCTCCTCCGATCCTGCTCCTCCGACCCTGCTCCTCCGGCCACCTCTGCTCCCTCTCACTCCTCCTGATGGCGGGAGCGACGGAGGATTTGGGGCCGTCCACACCGACCTCAGTCTTTATGATCCGACCCCAGCGGCCACACACACACACACACACACACACACACACACACACTGCTCCTCTTTAATCCATCTGTACAAATCCAAAACAGGCAACTCTGCTCCATCTGTTTTCATTTTGATTCCTAGACTTATTCATCTCTCCACCTCTTTATCTCCCTCGTCCAATGACTTCAGCCGTAAAAAAACAAGCAGCTCTGATCTGATGTGTGAACGACCTTGAGGTGACCTTGACACGGTGAATAAACATGACAGATGCAGACTATTACATCCACAGTATTGCTCTGCAGCCACATGCATGTGCAGCAGTGGCCCTATGAGAGGGGGCCATGGGGGGGGGGGGGGGGGGCATGGGGTTATTTAATAACTGAAGTCGGCTGCAATCACTGTGAAGGTTTCATGTTGTTTTCAGAGGAAGATAATCCTGAACCAGTGGGTCCCATCTTTTCTGTGTTTATCTCACGGTCGTTCGTCCCTTTTTAATCAATCTGGATTCTGTTTAAAACCTTAAATTGTACTGTTAGTGTTTAAGGGGATTTGGTTAAGTTAAGGCCTGGAGGCTTAAGAGGAACCAGTTTTTTCTTTAGCTGACTTGATCTGTTTCTATACTCTTTCAAACATGACTTTTAGGTTATATTACTTTTATTAACTACTTTTTTACTTTAAATTTATTCCTCAACTATTTAAACACTTATTACAATTACTTTTTCAACCATAATGCGATATGTTTAGCTATTCCAAACAATTCTTTATACTATTGCCTAGTTTTCATACTTTACTTGCAGAGATGCTGTTCTGCTGAGGTTATTCCCCGAGTCTCCATGACAGTTACAGAATCACGGTGGATGTTATGTCTATGTTTTAAAAAACTAAATTGAAAACATTACTATTTCAGCTGCGACTGTCTGAAGACTACATTTAATTTACCAGTTTGTTAATCCTTTTATTGTTTTTGTTTTAATCTGTGTCAAATGTTTATCTTTACACTTTGTGTAAACAACTTCCCTGGTAACTCATTCTTTCACCTGGAGCATAGTGTGATACATAAATAAAGCTTTACTCTACACTAGTTATGTTTTGAGCCATTGTAGTACAAAATATTAAACTTTGGACGCTAATAAGCAAACAGCAGATTCATTTACACACAAATTTTCACCCAATAATGTAAATACCACTATGAAAAATCAGCTTTCATCTTTTACGACCATTGAACTTTCATCATCTATTAAAATCAGAAAATTCTGTTATAACTTTTCCATTTTTGTATGAATGCCGTTCTCGTTAGGTTCACTCTTATTCCTCACAGTTTGATGTTTATCTACAGAAACCTTGACCTGTTCAAATGTCTTTTACAGACTGAGAAAATCAGAACGGCATCGTGCACTCGACACAAAATGAAAGGAGGGAGAAGAAAGGATGGAGAGAGAGTGTGCACACGGGAAGTTAAAAGCTGAATGAGTGTGGGAATAGAGAGAACGGGGGGGGGGGGGGGCAGACAGTTTGATGAAACTGAAACAGGACGTTTTTTATCAACCAGTGAAAGGAACAAAGACGTGTCTCAGTAATAAGCAGAGGAGCATAGTTGAAGCATTTTTTAAGTGTATTCATATTTCATATACATATTGACAGGTTTCTAATACAGCATGGTTCTGATAGTGTAACTGTCTTCTTCTCAGTTTGACTTTTTTTTTTTTTTTTTTTACAAGAATAACAATAAAAAATGATAAAGACAACACCATGTACGACTCACTTCTGAATTTTATGGCAATGCTTCTTTTGAATGGATTTTGCATCTCCCGATCATATCGCTGCTCAAGAATGACACCATCCTGAAGTACTTGGTTCGGCTTCTCCTCCTCCTCCTCCGACCTCCCCTACCCCACCCCACCCCACCCCCCCAATGGCCAGGACGGTCGGCCAATCCCAGCCACTCGCATGACACTTTCTCCAAAGTTTTATAGTTCCAGACAATGTTCCGTCTCTGTGCGTGGGGCAACCGACGCCCGTCAGTTAAACGTAACTTCCTATGTAGAACGTAAGGAACTTGTTCTCCCAGCTCAAAGTCCCACGACCATGAAAAGAGTTCCGTGTCCCGTCCTTCATCATCTTCTCCTGGTCAGCACGGTTAAAGATGGCAGACACGCATTAGTCCATAGTGTTATCTCCTCCTCCTCCGACAAGGTTCTGTCCTCCTCTTTGCACATTACAAACATTTTTGTACTTGAAAAATAAGACTGTCCATCTGATTTTTCATGAATACTATCTGTACCGTAAAAACCCCAGTGATGAAAAATAAGAACACTTTTCAAAAGGACCAAAATGGAATCAAAGACCCAGATATCGGCATATTTTTCAGTTTCTCTCTCTCTCTCTCTCACACACACACACACACACACACACACTCTCTTCACACGCACACTGTCTCACTCATACACGTGACTTTGAAAGGCAACAGATGTCCGTTCTCCAAGGCAATAATGTCTTTGTGGCAAACTCGACCCTGACAATCCAGACAATAACACTCTGGATCCTCCCTCTCCCGGAATGGGGAAAAAAATTAAAAAGTATGCGTTGACTGAATAAAAAGTGAGATACATCCATTTCATTTTCATGAGTAAATACTAATGAGGAAAAAATAATAATGCGGACTAAAATAATAACTGTGATCGTCCTGATATCATAAGATAAAATACTACTTGCGAGAGGATACATTTGCTTTTCTGGGTTCGACGCCCAGCTTGCTCCCAATATGCGTCTCCAAAGGAAACAGAACAATAAAACAACCTGGAAGAAAATCAAAAGGTAAATGATGATACAAAGGATGAAAAACAAATGTTTAACACTTGTGACGGTGTCTGAGAAAAAATCAAAGTAAGCCCGGGGAGGAAGCGTTTCTGTTCTTCTTGAAAGTAAAGTTCCTTTTGTTCCTCCGTCAGTCCTGACATCTCATTTTATTCCACTTCCATCTGTGAATGTTTTTATGTTGCTTGCAGCTCTGCTCCCGTACGTTGCATGTCCACGTTTTTTCTTTTTTTTTCTGCTTTAAAGTAAAGAGCAATAATTCCCCACCCCCATTGTCTTAAATGTAAATAATGCTGATTCCTGTAGAGAAATTGTACATTCCCTTTTGTTGTTCTCCGTCACAGACTCCGGTTCTGTCCTTTCACATTCAGGGGCTGCTTCACAAACAAGATTCTTAAGTCTTCTTTTGTCCAAACTAACCTAAGAAAGGAAACACAGACACATGGGAAGTGAGACTCATCACCAACTTTAAATCAGTTTCTTTTCATTAGTGGAGACGTGTTGTCAGTTCTGCCTCTGGTGCCTGGCAAGAAAAGTCTGATTATCTCCATGATGCTTAAATGTAGAGGCCTGAAAATGTATTTCTTATTAGTTTCTACTTCAGTGAAGAGCAAATCAAACAGCTGTTACTAGTTAAATATTAGTTATAGTCAGGAATCTACTGTTATGAGAGGGAAAGTTGGTTAATCCACTGCACACCAACATATTCTGATGTAAACCTTGAAGAACATGAAGCTATAATTCCACGTTTTTAAATAAATAATATTAAACATCTTTTTGGTCGGGGGAAGACTGACTGCACGGAAGACTTTATCATGTGGGGAACAGCGAATCATTTCATAAGCAAATCACAAGTGAAAACACACGCACACACACACTCAGACCGACACACACACACACACACAGATGAATGTGAACTTACAGCTCCCAGACTCTTGTGTCTCTTCTTCCTCTCCGTCTCTCTCAGCCTCTCTCTGACTGCTCCAGGTAAACTGACTTGGCGGGCCGGATGCTCTGGGTAGACTGAGGAAAGAAAGAGAATTCGCTTATTGAGCTGCTTGTTTGTGTTTGAATGGGAGACGGGATTTCACACTGACTAAAAATGTCCGCAGAAATATAATGGAAACCAACCTCTCCTTCTTTACCTTGTGCTTCGGACACCGCAGAGAGTAGTTGTCTTCATTCAGAGAGCAATCTGGATGGAAGAGAGGAACTTTCAACACTGCACAGATTCCCACACAGATTCTAAACACAATATTACTGTTTCACACCGACTCACTACTTGTATTTAATGCATCCACTCACCTGCTTCGATAGCACACATGTAATGGTAGCGAAGTGTGCAGCCTTTGCTGTAGCAGCCCAGCGTTGAGCCGACCATCTCACAGTAAGAGCAGCTCTGAACACAGAGACGGCAAAAAAGAAATCAATACACCTTAAAACTGTACAAGACAGTGAAGAGCCTGGAAAAATGGTAAAAATCAATAAGCACATAACTTCTATTAAACCACAGACCTTTCTGCTTAGCACTGTGATTCACAAACGACCTTTCAAAAACACTCGACGACAGAAATAAACTGCAAACATGAAGTCATCCCAAAACAGAAAAAAGACACTCACTGTTTCTCTGGCGCCATCTAGTGCCTCCTGCAGGCCATAGAGCCTCCCGTTTACGAGGTACACTCCACTGGTCCACACTATACAACACTCGTGGACCCACAGCTCCTCCGGGTCCATGGGCATCTGAGGGAGCTGGGCGAGTTGTGCCAACGGTCCCAGGGAGTCCAGGGCCGGCGGGGGGGGCTGGAAGGGCAGAGACGCCTTGCTGTTGGACGGCACCATCCTGGGAGAGTCCTCGCTGGATTTGTGCCTCCTCTTGAAGCGGGGGTGCGAGGTCAGCTTTCTGTGTTGAGGTCGCTGCAGAGCTTCGTCAGGCGGCGGCTGCAGCAGCAGCTGTTTCTGCACCTGCTGCGGGTCGGTCTCAAGGTCGAGCTCTCTCTTGAGCTGGGGAATAGGTCGGGTATCTAGATTCATGTCCCAGGTTAGGAACTTTGTTTTACTGGTGGTAGTGGAGGAGGAGGAGGAGGAGGAAGAGGAGGAGTAGGAGTAGGGGAAGGCGGTGTTACTGAGCTTTCCAGCCACATGCATCATCATATCCTCTCTCCCAGCAGGGGAGGCCGTTCTGACTGGAGTGCTGAGGGACGCTGGGTTTGAATCGAGGCTGATGGCGTAGTCGCTCTCAGTTACAGGTTTGGGAAACTGAGCCTCTGCTGTTTGTGAGTCTTGGATCGTGCTCAGATAATTTGAGCTCATGTCTGGATTTGCTCCTGTTTTGTTTGTGCCGGTGGTGGCTTGACCCTGTCTGACCTGAGGCTGGTTCTTGGGGAGCTTTGCAGCGTATTCAGCCCGGTAGAAAGGCCCGTAGAGATCTCCGAGGTGTTTGTAATTTGCCCATTTCTGACACAGGCAACAGAGCAGGCGGCCAGAGTGATCGGTCTCTGTGATCACAGAGCCTGAAACAACAAAGCCAGAAGAAGGAAGTCGTTTTCCTGCCTGAAGTGTTGTTTCCTCCTCGTCCGACGACCTTCTCTCAGATTCTTTGTCCCTCTTAGATACCTGGGAGGAAAGCGCTGAGGTCAGGAGAGAATCAATTCCACTGCCGCCTGCTTTCCCTGCGACTGCACTCCGCTCCCCTTTCATCTTCTCCTCCTCAGCATTAACAATGGTGCACACCGCCCCAATCTCTGGAACTTTATTTTCCACGTGTATGTGTGGAGCAAACGGGCCTTTTCTGTTTGAATCTGTGAATGCTCTGCCCCCTCCTGACCCTAAAGGTGTATCTGGGTCGTCTTTGGCCACTGATGGTGCCGCCGCTGCCCCCCCTCTCCTCCTCCTCCTCTGTCTCCCTCTTGGTTCCAGGGGCCCGTCTTCGTCTTTGACTCCTCTGCGTCTCCGTCGCACAGGTTTGACCTCAGTCTCTTGATGCGTGTCCTCACTCTCCACATCCACTTTCACTACCTGGGTTAAAACTGGGGGGTCGAGTGGGAGAGTGATTTTATCGTCTGACATCAGATGCTCTTCAGGGGCTGGTGTGCAGCTGGGACTCAGCTCGGTCTGCAGAGCTGAAGCAGCACCTGTAGAAGGAGTGGGGGAGGATGGAGCAGTACTCAGTGCTGTGTTCGGTGTCTGGCCTTGGGATTGGCCCTGGGTCGGGGTCCCGGCCTGCTGCTGGGCCCGTTTTTGTTTGTTCACACTCCCTACCGGCCTGCCCTTCTTTTTGCCCGATGGGAAATAGCCTTTGGGCACATGACTATCCGAGTTCTTAGAATCTGGAGACAGACTGGACCTCCCGGAGGACATCTGATGTCTGCTCAGCATATGTCCTTGACCCTGGCTGTGGTGGGGCGGGGTGGTTCCGTAGTAGTCACTTCCAGGATAATCATCAAATCCCATGTCAGATTCTTGAAGTTTCTGTCGGAGAAGATTAGCCGCAGATTGCTCTCCTCGTCTTGTCTCGAGCTCCTGGTAAGTGTTGGTGAAATGCTGAATATCTGACAGAGCCGAGGAGGACGGAGGTGGCGAACCCTGGACTGGACGAGGAAGAGGAGGAGGGGGGGGCAAAGGTCCGAGCAAGGCAAAGTCCTCCTTGTCATCAGATGCTGATGCCACAGAAGTCCCCAGTCCAAAGTCAAAGTCTTGTTGTTTGAGGGCTTGGGAGGTCTGAAGGGGATCACACGGATAAGCAGATGGAGGTAAAGGTCCAGTCTCATCAACTCCTCTGAAGGGATTAATGTTGTTTAATGAGTGACTGTCATCCATGTAACTATCATTCCCTCCCGTGACTCTGGGGAAATGTGCGAGGTCTTGGTCCTGTGAATCATTAAATGCGTCTGAGTGAGAGAATCCTGGGTAATGATTTGACTCATCCTCAGCATGGCCTGCTGGCTTTTTAATATTTGGTGTGATTTTCTGCACTATTGCCTCTAGTTTCAAACCCCGACCTTTCTTGGGAGGCAAAACCTTGGTATTAGCACTTGATGGAGATTGGGGCTGTGAGTAGGTGTTCTCTCCGGACATGGGCGATGACAGCCTGGGACACAGGATATCTGAACCGGTTGAGTCCTCTTCATTGTGGTGGCTTGACTCAGAGTGAGCCCCAGGAGAGTGATGTGAGTTTGATGCAGCTCTCGGCTGGGTCACGTCCTGGAGCTGCCTCTTGGCGGGAATTGGAGAGATAAAAGAACGAACCCTCCTCCTCAGTATTAGTGGATTTGTGTCTCCGGAACCGCCAGCTTTAGACTGACGCACCTTCGGGGGCACGTTCATGTCGGCAGGTGGCTTAGCGGGGTGGGATGGAGGAGGGGGGCCGGGGTGCTTGGCTTCCTCTTTGGCTCCTCTGGGGACCTCGGGTTCAGCAGCATTTTGGCCATGTATCATCTGTGGGGGGGCAGGGCCATGTGAGGCTACTGGAGCAGGAGGAGGGGGAGGCTGTGTTCTGTAGAAGGCCTCTCCCTCCATCATCCTCGGGCCTTCTCTTCCTGGATGCGCTGACTCCCACATTTTCATATCAAAGTAGGCGCCTTGATGATGCAGATTAGGTTTGCTTGCGTGTTGTTCAGCAGGCATGTCAGTTTGGGGGATCATCCTCGTTCTCTGCTCTGATTGGCCGACCTTATGTCTTCCTGGGGAGGAGCCAGGCTGCATCATCAACTCCTTTGATGACCTGTTCATGGCTTTCACCCAGTCACTCATCTCATGCGGGTGATGTGGGAGGCCGCGAGGGTGAGGATACATTTGCAGCTTATTTGTGGACTGAGCCTGGTGGGCTAAGTTGTGGTATGGATGGTGTGAGGGGAAATGGGGATTCCCCCGGGGCATTGTATTTCCTTCTCTCGTTTCCCCGTATCTATAACCAGGAAAACTGCTGCCGCTGCCAGTTGATAAATCAACACTGTGAAGATAGGACTGATGCCTTGAGGGTGACGATAAAGGATTAGTGCTCATGGGGTGAGAAGGCAAGGGGGACATGTCCACATTACCACGCCTATAGGGGTCAGCATTCATGACCACAGATGAATGAACAGACTTGGGATGATACTCCATGTCTGCCTCGTTCGCTCCACCTCTGCCACGACGATCAGTTTGTAAATTTACAATGTCTGGACCAGGGTCCTTTGATATCATTTCCATTTTCACCACTTGTTTCTCTCCCGTGTCTTTTTTACTCAGATCATTGGCTGCGCCTGGAGAGGAAAATGGCTGTTGGATCACAGAGGCTCCAATCTGACTTTTCTCTCTCTCTCGGTCACTCTCCCTTTCCCTCTCTGGTGTACTGCGCCGGTTTGGCGACACATCACAGATGACAGACCGCCGCTCTGACGGGGCTAATATGGAGCCTGATGACTTTTGAGACTCAGTTTGACCAATGCTGCCAGTTAGTGGCTCTGGCTCTTGCAAAAGGAGCTCCTGAACAGCAGATGATGGAGTGGACACATTAGATAACACTTTTCTCTGTGGCAGGGAGTAGTCAGCTAAGTTGATATGTTTGGGTGGGGGTTGCTGGGACTCTGTTGCCTGTTGTAAATGACTCTGGGACACACCTAATTCCGGTTTGTCAGCATTTTGCAAAATGTTAGCATTGGACACCTCTGACTTCACTGCAATCTGTGGATCTGTGGTGAAATCAGGCTCACTTCCATGCCTCAGGTTTGGATGTGTGGGCTTTCCAGCCTCTGCTCCTCCGCTCTGCATCCTCATATTTTCATACGGGGTTCTGCCTTGAATGTGTTGTTGAGCTTGGAGATGGGCAGGAAATGCCTGCTCTGGTCTGCCATAACGTCTATCTAAATTATAACCTTGAAGGACTTCTTGTAAAAGGCTGGGAAACTGCTGCATTTGAGAATTATCCTCGTGAACTTTCCCTCCTGTCCCGTGCCCTCGCTTTACCAAAGCCTCAGCTACAGAACCAGTCTGAGATTGTTGGTAGCCTAAGTATCTGGAATTTGATTCCATTACACTCGCAGCACCAGCCCTCCCTCTCTTTTTCATTGACAAATCTGAGCCATATGTTGATTCTGGGTAGCCATATTTATGTGACGCAGACTGGGGGGTATTCTGAGGCCGTCCAAAATTTGATTTCTGTGAGGAATACAGACTGAGATCTATTCCCTCCTCTCCATTATGGCTGCTTGACTCTCTTAAGTAAGAGTGTGACTGTTTCTCTTCACCACAGTTGTCTTGGGGGTGCTTGTTTTTTTCAGTGTGACTTCCCTCAGATCGAGCTGAAACAATCACACCAACACCACTGGCACTTTGCTGCTCTTCTGACGTGTGCTTCTCTTCCCTCTCACTATTGTGTAATCTGGATGCAGTGTGCAACTTATTTTCTTTGTCCTGACCATTTTGTGTGTTGACTTCTACATCTCGCTGCATCTGGCTACTGCCTCTCTCTGCTTTTTCAACTACGCCTTCACTTTCGTTTTTGATTACTTCATTTTTAACCCCTGTTGTCTTCTTGCGACCACCTCTGTTGTCGTTATATGTTAAAACAGGTTCTGAGACACAGTTTGGCTGGGGGGGAGGAATGCTGGAGGAGAGGGAGGAGGAAACTGGAGGCGTTGAATGTGATATTGGGCCAGTCTCTGATGACTGACAGCCAAAGGATGGAGATGATGACAAGGAGGGAACACGAGCTTCATTTGCTTTTAGCTCGGAAACACGTTGCTCTTTTGTCAGTGAATCTGAGACTGTTTTAGCATTTGCTGTTTGTACAGACTGTGGTTGGATTTGATTCTGAGGTGGAGGGTGATAGCCTGTTG
Source organism: Limanda limanda (assembly GCF_963576545.1). NCBI lineage: Eukaryota > Metazoa > Chordata > Actinopteri > Pleuronectiformes > Pleuronectidae > Limanda > Limanda limanda. The sequence goes on from NC_083652.1 coordinate 13,279,615, forward strand.
TTTCGGATCCACTGCTTGCACCACTCATCTGTCTCACTCTGCCGTGTTCCCCTTCAGAAAACTGTTCCTCGCGCTCCACCTTGGTCCCTGATGAGCCTCCTACTGACATTAACGAGGAGTCTTCATCGGCGCCAGCATCTAAACTGGCACCATCAGCACTTCCATCTTTGACTGTGCTAGTACTTGAGGCTGCACTTGCATTTCGGCTCCTAGGATGTGAGTGGGGCATGCTATGTAAAGCCTGTTGCATCGGTCCGACTTCTTTCTTCTTGTGTGAAAGTACGGTGTCAGTGAGGAGCATGTGCTGAACTGTGTTTGGTAAGTTGGCTACTTGTGAGCTCAAGGCATTAAGACTATTCAGGCCGGCGTCCTGCATTTTATCAAGCAGAGAAGATGAATAAACAGAAGATGCGTCCTCTCGGGATCCAATTCCTGCTCCGAGACCTGTTTTGTTGCGACCTGCAACTGAACTCATGCTGTGAGCTTTATGACTGCCGCTGCTTCCACAACTACTGATGCTGCTATTTGAGTTGGGAGTGGGACTTAACTGTGGCATAGTCTGCAGTAATCTGCCATGACCATGGCTGCTACGGGGGTTTGATGGAGGAGGATGTGAAGGACCATGACCTGAGGGGTTTCCATGTGCCTCTGATACACCCATCAAAGGGGAGGGAGAGGAGCTACAGCTGGGGGAATGAACTGCTGAGGCAGCGGGAGAGGGGTTCGATATCGGGCTGAAGTTTTGGTTGATTTGGGTTTGCTGAGCGTTGGGGTGCATTGGGGATTTGGCTATTTCTTGAGATGCTGCTTGAGGTATACTGGGATTGGAGGGTTGTTTAGCATATACAGACCCTGGAGACAGGCCCTGGTGCTGCATCTTGAGAGAGTTGTCGTAACCTACCCCTAAATTGTGCTGCGAGTTGCGGTGCTGTAGTGTGGACTGCTTGTGAAGAGAATGCGTCTGTGGGGAATATCCAGGATAACTTGAAGCATGGTAGCTCTGTTGAACATTCTCCATTGGCCCCACATTGTTAGCAGCAACTGAACTGGAGACCGAGTTTGAAGTGGAGTTGACACTGGGAGAGCTGTTGACTTTGGGATCAAATCCACTGCTCGCAGCCCCATCGAGATATCTCTGCGGCGGAGGGCTGTACATTCCTGATGACCCCGTGGATGCTCCACTCTGTGGCGAGTAGTGGGCGTACTGTGGGGTCATTCTGTGCCCAGAGAGGGGGTAGCTCCGATGCTGCTGTCCGTGGTGGACGGCTGGGAAGGTTTGCCCATGCTGCCGGTGCTGCATCTGAGAGACTGACACTGACTGCATTGCAGGGTTCTGGCTCATATTGTACTGGTGGGTAGGAGAGAAGGCTCCAGCACCAGCACCTCCACCTGAACCAGCACTAGAGCCGTAGTCTACTGGATACGGTGACATCAGGCCAGGTGATGGGGCAGAGCCAGATCCAGCGTGTCGGTACTGGTGAGGTATATGTCCATCAATATTAGGGTAACCAAAGCCTGCCCCGTAACCAATACCTCCCCTTCTTTGCCTCTCCTTCCCGCCGATTGAAAAATAATAGTCCATGGCATCCTTCCTGTAAGGGTTGGTACTATTGCCACTGTGAATGTTACCCTGTGTTGGTGGTTGCTCCACAGCTGCTCTGTTTCTAGCACTGTAAGCTAGCATGTGGCTGGCTTGACTGGGGTGGTGATGGCCTCTGAGCAGGCTCTGCTGTTGCATGCCTGCATAATCGTCTGTCATCCTCGGGGAGATCTGGGGTTCTGCTGGCTGAGGGGGATACGGAGGTCCGCCTCCACCCCTCCCACTGAACCCATGGGGTAAAGAAGTAGGAGCTGGACTGTTTGGAAAATTCTGCATTGTGTTTTTTTGGTTTTATGGAATAAAAAAAAAACTGAAAAATCTGTCACTGTCTATATCAGGGAATGTTTCTGATCAGAAACTGGAAGGCTTATGGCAGTAACCATAAATGACAAAGAGAGAGTCTCTGGCCTGGCAGTAAAACAAGGAAATGCTTTTGAAATCCACCAAAGAGCTGCAGCAGATATCACAGATGCTGTAATCCCTTTTGTTGTTGCAGAGAGTTCCCGGGAGGTTGAATGGATGATGATTTTATCAATATAGAAAAAGGTAAAATGGTAAAAATCTTTCTTCTTCAATGTGGTGGTTGTTCTTGCTTAAAAATGTTTACATACAGGAGGGTCTTAAAGAAAGATATGCGTAGTGAAGCAGGTTTCTACTGCAGAGGAGTCCAAGATCAAAAGAATGCAGACATTCCCATGGCGTGGAGACTGTTTGGCACTAAGCAGGCAACAATATCACGGACAACTGACACACCAGCGAGAGATGTGCGTCAAATGTCTTTACATGCACACACTCCGCTGTAACAACAGCTGAAGCAAAGCAGAGCTACGTTCTTGAATGAAAAACAGAAATCTATTGAGAGCGTGTTCCGTCACAGCGATCCTTCAGTTTGTCCACATGTGTGACCGGACCCACCGCTGTGTGAGACTGCAGTAACAGAATCAAGAGGTCTGGATACAGACCCTCACTGAACGCTCCCGGAGGCAAACACTCCATTGATATTCTCATTAACTGGTGGATGCAGAGTGTAATTCTTTCTGAGAGGTTTTTTTTTCTTGGTCATTCCCTCTTAAATAACATTTTCTCGTTAGTTATTTTGCTGCTGCATGCATTCATTTGGACTGGAGAGGTCGTTGGTCCCTTTTCAGAGATCGTTCTTTTCCTCAGATTCTTCTTGGTGTAACTTCAGCATGAAGCGGCCTTACCTTTGTTTTGTTTTTTTGTGTCAACCATAATATAGTTCTAGCAAGGTCCATGGCAACAATTGTCCCAAAGGAGGGTAATCCATTTATTCCACTTCAAGATGAGTCGGTTCAAGCTGCGGTTTCTCTCTTTCTCGTCCGTATTTCCATGCAGATAAGTTCTTTCTCCACGAGGCGCCGACCAGAAGCCTTCACAACTCTGCAATCACAAAAGATGAATTAGAGATTTTAGTATGCAAAGATGAAAAGGCCATTTCTGTTTATTATACATTTTGCTAAAGCTCTGTCGTCTTTGTTAAATAATTATCAAGAGAAATGAGCCGTAGTTTAAAATGTCTTTTGGAATAAAGACAGTTTTAATGCTCCTTTTTTTTATTCATTAAATTGATTTTAACAGTTCAGTCGTAAACGTGACATATTTACCAATGCTGCCTCAAACCAAATTAATACAATTACTATTTAATCTTTGTTCAGGCCTTCATTTCAGTTCTAAATTACTGCAGCTGCTCTCGCTGCAAAAAAGAAAAAAACAAGTATTCAATCTGCATTTCAGTGCACCAGTCTTTACTGCGACATCAAAATAATCACACAGGTCGATCACAGATACATAAACCAAACCAAGAACATCGTTAACAATCCTCACTATTCATGTCCCTCCTGGCTTCACTACCTTGAGAGGTTTGCTGGCCTCATCTCAACACTCCGATTTTAATATGCACTGTGGGCATAGCCTTTACTGTGTTTGGCCCTTTCACAAAACATGCCTACACTGCCTCCTCTGACTGATAACGATGACGGAGAGAAAGTGGGCTGGCAGCGGCACCAGAGCAGACAAAGTCCCAAACACTTCCTCTCTTGTAAATAAACAAACAACCATGTGGAGCCGACACGGAGGATTGGCATCTCCCGCCTCTTTTACAATCAGACTTAACCATTAACTTAAAGAGCATTTAACTTGTTTTAATGGTCTTTAATTGTTACGGGTGTCACTTAAAGGGGATGATGGCAGCTTTATGAGGTCAGAGCCCATAATTACCACGAGTGACACGAGCCTCTATTGTCTGCTTCAAAAACACTGTAAAGTGGTTAATGACACGACAACAACTTTGGGAGACGGGTGTTCTAGTGTAGATGTAATCTGAGCCACAATGTTTATGATTATTATATTTTGGGACAAGATGCGCGTCCCGTGTACGTTTTAAGGTCTTTGGCAAAATTTAAGTTACCAACTACCAGTTGATGTTTAGGGACATGACCTCAGTTGCGCAACTTGGCTTCATTGAGCGTTTTAGGCCTCATAACTTCAGGGTACGCTGAGGATAAAGGTAAATCTGTCTCATATGAAAGTAATACAAAAGCCATGTGGACGCTCAGTGGATCAGACATAATTACTCTCTATTTCTTTTTTAAACTAAACACTGTCCCATTTAAGAATATAGGACAAAATGGAGAATATCCCTTGTATGTTATACAGCACTAATTAATGCAGATGTTAGTGACCATCAGCAGATGTTAGGGACATATCTTCAGCTTCATCGAGTGTTTTAGGCTCATTGTGATAAACAATACAGGCTGAAGGTGAATAGGACTGGCTATTTACCGCTTTGCCTTTTTTTTAAATAAACAATGTCCTCTTTTAGAACACAGAACAAGATGGAGAACATCCCCTGTAGGTTCTACTGTACTAATGAAAGCCTACCACCAGATGTTAGCAGATGTTAGGGACATGTCTTCAGTTATGTACCTTCCTCCTAGCTACCTGTGTTGTTAGCATCAATCCTGTGTTATGTATCATGTGTATTGTGTGTTTTTTCTAAGTGAAAGTGACGAGCATCTGGATGAGAAGAACCAGACCAGGAAAGGGGGGCACAACACAAAACCAGTCAGACCTCGCAAACCAGAAAGGACAGAGCCCCCCATTTCTCAAACTGGTCCCAGTCAGAGGGATGTACTGGGATGCACAGGACCCAATTAATCTCCATCAGCCCGTGAGAGCCTCGGATCCTGATGCCTGATTAATCACTGCAGCTCCCGGTGCAGCGGTGGAAGGGAACCGGGTCTGCGGGTCCGGTTCTCCCGCAGCTAGCACCAGAAGCTCCGGGTCATTTTCTCCTCATCTCCTCATGTGTCACGGACAACAACACTTCTGTACAATGAGCTCCAGCAGCTACATTAGCGTGTAGCATACGCAATATCACAGTTAGCTGCTGTTAGCTTGTGGAGTTTAGCATTAGCATCCCACAAAAAAAGCACAACACCACTACCCAGACGTACTGCTAATTAAAAATGCCCAGCTAGTTGGGGGGTTAGCTAGCCAGGCTAGTTAGCATCTTAGCATGGGAAGCTAATTTGCAGGTAGTTCCTGACCACGTAGCTCCGGCGGGCTAACGGCAGCGGGCAGCTACCGAAGCGGGTGATTAGGTGCAGATGTTCCCCGGGGCTGCGGGAGGGAACACGGCGGGGTTAGGGTTAGCTAGCTCCCGGTACCTAGCATCCCCAGCTCCCGCAGCAGAAAACACTCATCATCACGCAGGCTGGATATTAAAAATATTTTTTTTTCTTGCGTTTGAATATTTGGTTAACGATCGTCAGGGTGCGGAGAGGGGAGATCCGGGGGAGAGGAGGAGGAGGAGGGGGGGGGCAGGCTAGCTAACAACACGTACCTGACAACGTCGCTTCGCAAGGCCGCGTCGAGGAGCCGCTTCCCCGTGACAAGCCCAGCCGCCTCGAGTGCACCGCTCCGCCGCCTTTTCTCCCCCTTCGTCAGCCTCCTGCCTCCAGACAACCGGCGACGGGAGGAGGAGGAGGAGGGGGCCCGTCACGACACTCGGATCCCGGGGCCTTTCTTCTCCGATTCCCCCCTCTCTCTCTCTCTCGGTTCTCTCGGTTCTCTTCTCTATTGTCCCTCACCCCTCCAGGAAAATGATGGGAGCGGAGCAGCTCGAATCGGGGGGAGCCTGTGGGTCCCGTCAGTGGTGAGGTCCACACACACCCCCGCCCCCCTCCTCACCCTCCGGTTCCCTCACACAGACACACACACACACACTCACACACACAGCTGAGGTGATCCCACAGATCTCCCGCTGGAAACCACACACAATCCGCTGCGGTCACTGGATCACATGTGTCTTCATCTCCTCGACCTCCTCGTTCCACTACTGTTTTTCTTCCTCTTCTTTGCAACACACATACACACACACACAGACACACACACACAGGGAGAGAGACCGCCTTGAAAATGCACACACACTCATATTCCTGCACCCCCTCCTCCTCCTCTCTCTCCATCACATCCCTCCATCTCCCCTCCCTCTCTCCCTCTCCCTCTCTCCCCCTTCAAGCTTTTGCAATTTCTCTCATTTTCACCTACATCTGCCCAGGAGAAGTCCACAGATTACAGAGGGGTTGTTGCAAATTGCAGTTTTCTCAATGCCTGCATGGGCCGAGCCTTGGTGACACAGCTCCTTTGTTCTTACTCCATCCCTCCAGTGAAAGTGGAAAAAGCCTAATGAAGGCTACCGGGGGTACAAAGGCAATATGGAGAGGAGACAGGGTTGAATGCAGAATGCTGGGATTTGTCTAAAAGGCCATTTGTGAGCAAACCGGCTGCACCAGAGGAAGACTGCGGTGCAATGGAGGGATGAAGCTTGAGTTTGCACCGCTGCTCTGTTGTTTTTGTCCTCTCCGCACAAAGAGAAGCCACTTAGATCATCACCAATGATACCCAGTCATCAGTTAATGTTTGACAGGACACGCTCACAACCCCATCACGGCCACAACAACAATGGAGGTGCCACAAACACAATCTATTTCCCATTAGAATGTATTGTCTTGGTGTCTGCCGGAGCTTATCTGCTCTCACATGGAGGCCAGTGAGTGCAGCGCAGACCCACTCTCCCACCATCATAATGATGTGGCCTATGCCCCCCCATCCATGCTGCTTCACTTTACTGCAGTGAGTCAAACACACACAGACACACACATTCTCCACGACATGCATGCGTATATCGAAACCACACAAGAACAAAAAAAGGACATGCACACTCACAAAAAAATCCAGTCTGACGTGAACAAACACAAATTCAACACACAAGCCTGCACATCTGCATTCAGTCACTCACTTAGCCTGTCAATCACATGCGTAGAAAATCTCCCTCAGTTTCTAAACAACAGTTCAATACATTTCATTCCCGGGCAGATACACGTCTATTTCTATCATAGTTGCCATAGCAACTGCATCACAGAGCCTTAACTGTGGATAATTCTAAGGCTACATATCTACATTCTCCTTTTACATGTGCAATTTCACAAAGGAGCTCTTGTGTGCCGGTGCCAGGCTTCAGCCACGAATCACTCGCGAGCAGTTGTGTGCTTGTGTTGCCGCTAAAGTTGAGGTGAAAATGCTGAGAGGCGAGATAAAGGGCATTGATACTCTGGGCCAGCAAGTCAGCCAGCCAGGCTTGTCCAATCAACAGGGGCGCCTGCTGGGATACACACATCCTCCTCTCCATCACGGACAAGGTCACAAAATCGTCAAACAGACGAGGCTCAGAGCACACAGCTGTCGAGGAAGCTGCCAGATTCTAACACACATCATGCGTTCCACATGCATGTGACACGCACACAACCAGGTAGATGAACAGAACTGTCCTTTCTCTTATGTGACCTACAGTTCACCTAAATTACACTTATACAACCCTTAACACAAGAGACAGAAAACAAAGGTAGACCTCCAGTACTGACACAAGTAAATTTATGTAAATCAAAAAAGAGTTTTTCTTCCCCTCGAGGCAGCAGGTTCATATTTTTGTATTTATTAGTGTAGTATGTTTTTTTTAAGGATTCAAGCTTCATTCATGTTCTTATTGTCTGTGTGACGAGAGTTGAAGAGCATGTCAATGTTGCCCTGAACAGTTTTTCAGTTTCTAGATAATGAAGAAATATAAAATAAAAGAATCACCATGTTTTCATTACAGGAAAAAACCCAAGGCTGCACTGCATTGTGTTATGTTAGATATCGTCTCAGCCTCATCTGCTCACAGGGATTAAAATTTGACATTACCTTGAATAAATATGATAACAATGATGTGTCGACTACTTTATGTATATTTATAAAATCCAACACGATCCACGTAACCGTGTGATAAGAGATATCGCTTGAGAAAGCCCAAACCATTTCCATTTTGACAATTAGACAGAAATCTGCGCAAATATCTGCACCGAGAACCGACAGTGAATACATAAAGTCCTTGACGTGCCCAAACTGAAAGAGGGGCCATCAGTGCAAACATTTACATAGAATTAATTGCGACATTTTGAATGTGTCGATCTGTGTTTTTGCACAAAAGGTCTTGAATGTCCACAGGTCTGAGCTACGTGTCACTGAGGCAGGTGAATGGGCAATTAAGACTCAGCTGGAGTGTTGTTCTCTAACCTGAGTGCATTGAGAGAAACGGTGGATAAGTGCCTGCACAGCGCTCGCTGCTCACTCTGAATACAATACACCCTGAAGGAGTCGTTTTTATGTGAAGGTGTGAGGCTCCTTCTGTCACTGATTACACCCGAGGACACAATCCATAATGACTCCGTTCTGAGTGCTGATGATTTGATAAAATTTCTCAGAATGACTGGGTCCCACAGAGGAACAATCACCACTGGGGGGACGTATGCACTTAAAGGAGAAGTTCACCGTTTTTCTGTCTGAAAATAATAGGTTTTGAACATTAGAGCAGGTTTTACATTATGTAATTTCTCAGAGAGGAATTCAGAGAGACGCCTGACTAATATGTTTCCATAATGAGACACAGAATCCACAGAATCAACTGCATCTCAGCAACAGTGACCAGAAAAACATGTAGAGGGACTTTTAAACTAAAAGACAGTTTCAGCCTCTGACCACCAGCTCTTACTTCGTCCATCAAACACACAAACCTCTGCTGTTTTCCGCTATACGTACGAATGTTCATTACACAATGGCAAGTGGGAATGTTGGAGAGGTTCAGGCGGACGTATCAGAACAAGAGACTGACTCTGAAGACCATGAATAAGAGCTAATTGTACAGGATTGCCTACAAGTCGATGTAACAGGAATAGATAAGATGAGCCTTTAGCTAGATATCAAACTTAGTCAGATAAATCTTGGTCCCAATCACCTCCTTTGACTCAGTTTCCTTAGCTAACATAGCTTTATTTTGCAGATAATGTGGCTTTGATCTAATGTATAGAAACACCGTATAGATATGCTCACAATTGTAAAAACTTGATATTCATTAGAGGACATATAAGTATATTCTTATACATAAAAACCCATTCCTTAAAAAAATGCTCAGCATATTTGTTTGTTGCTGGCATCCTGCAACAACTGATGGCATGTCTATAGAGAAGCAGTGATTTGCAGTTTCCTTGATGACCACAGGGAGTCAGAGTCATACAACAAACACTGCCTCTGTGATGAACTGCTCAGAATCTGCCCTGGCATTACAGCATTAAAAATAACCCTCATATTATTTTGTCAGAAATCCCCCAATCCATCCGTCTCTTTGAAGTGTGCTCTTCTAAACTCGTGCTTTGGTACAATTTCACAGGCTTTGATCTCCTTCTTCTTCTTCCAGTGTCCTACAATATCACAATTAGTGTTCCACGGACATTGAGTGTTATATCAGTAGAAGGGCAGCAGCTTTGAAAACATAATTGTGAATACATGGGAGAAATGAGATGTTGAACTTTGATTGCCACTAGGTGCGGCGCCTCTCTCCTAATCTCAGTGAAACTCTCACACATCAAAGAACATGATGTAGCTCAGCTGAAATACACTTGTAACAGCTCCGTCTCCAAATCTGTGACCTCAGCGGTGATAATTTAAAGATGTAGTTTTCCTCACAGGGACGTAATCAGTATTCGCTCTGTCCAACGCCCTTAGAGGAATGAATAAATGTACTAGATCCGGATATCACATCACAAAAAAACACACCACGCACTGCAGCTCTATGCACACTGTGCCACTTTAACACACAAACACATACACACTCACCTGTGTGTGATCCTTGTGCCTGTTCACCAGAGATGAGAGGTGGCATGAGGCACTGAGCGGATCAGTTTTATTGTAGGTATGAATGGCCAGCAGGGAGCGCTCTCCCCTAATGTCCCTCACTGCTCTCACATAACTCTCTCTCACACACTGAGGCCGGCTGCCACACTCTTCTCGTCTCCTAGCAACCTCAGAACCCTGCCTCCAATCACTACGGATACCGGGAGGGATGGAGGGAGGGTGGGAGGCTGTGAAAGAGGTAGAGGGGGAGGAAGAGGAGGAGGAGGAGGAAGAGAGACTGACGAGGCTTCAGCATCAGCATCTCAACCAGCAGGACTGGTAACGAGATGATCCAAGAGGTGGATGGAGAGGTGGATGATGTCGGGCGGATGGGGTGGTGGGGGGGGGTGAATCATGGAGCCAAGGTTCCCAGGCACATATTACAATCATAATTCAAATCAGCTGTATGATGGAATGTGAAATGGAGGGAGAGGAGAGTTAACGCCTTTTGTCTTGAGTGAGTGTCCCCATGTGCACCCCCCACCCCCCCTGCATCACCAGCTCCCCCAGTCCTCTTCCACTCTCACCCAGCCATACCTGCAGCCCATTAAATTTGATGGGACCATCATCATCTCTGCTCTGTCCTTGTGACTCATGGCGGGCCTCGGTGCTTTATTACTCCGCTCCTCCTCCTCGGGGGTCCGCGCTCTCTCTCTCTCTCTCTCCTCTCTCCGGTGATATGTGTTCCTCTCACACACGCAGGACACAATGTACACACACGTATCTATATATATATATATATATACAGTTTAATCCTACATGACATCACACACGTGTCACATACATGTACGCCGGTGTGATGCCTCACCCGTCACACAACAAGACTCTATAAGGTTCTGTGTACATACTGTGTCATGCATGTAGAACCAACACACACACACACACACACACACATTGTCACTCACAGTCACCACACGCAAGCTTTCATATGCTCCCTGTGTAATGGGACAGTGACCTTAGACACCAGATCCCCCCCCCTGTGGCGGCTGTCATGCAAGGAAGCTCCGAACAGATATGTGCATGACAGGGCTGCGTCAGGACGACTGGGCAGGTTGATCCACACCAGGAGTCAGTGGACTGGGAGCTGATGGGCTGTCTGCAGCAGAGACAATACCACACTTCCATGTTTAGGATGTGTTCGTCATAATAACTCCACCAAATCAGCACTGTGGCATATTTGCATATTTGCACTATTGCATATAATTGCACTATTGTTGTTTTATTTTTCTCTTCAGCTGTAAATAAATATATATATTTAGATATATATATTTTATTTTCTATTTTAAATTTTTGATATTTTATTTCATTCTATTTTATACTATTTATATTTTATTTGTTTTGGTTGTAATTACTTGAGCATTGCTAGAAGACAGCCTGTGACTCAAGCATTTCATTGCCAGCGACTGCTTAATGGATTGTTGTGCATTTGATAATAAAAATCATGAATCTTGAATGTTTAATCTTGAATCTTGAATCTTGATGTGTTGAAGTGTAAGACTGGAAATAGAAACCCGGAGCTCCACAAATAAACTGTTATGATTGTGTTATAATCAAATACAACTTGTGGTAGCTATACATTTAATACAGCATTTGACTTTATCTCAAAAGGAGACCAACAGATTGTAATGATGAGGATTGTATCGAAAAAAATCTGTTTGGATTACATCTTTACATTTATATAACAGCAGCGTGAAATGCCTGTTAAAACAACAGGATACCAAACGAAACAAAACAATATGATATGATAAAGTACGATACGACACGGAACAAGTCTCTGGTTAAAGTGATTGTACAACAGTCCTCGATGCACATCCTGTGCTTCGCTGCCACAGCATCAGACAAACACATCATCCTTTGAAGAAATCTATTCTAGGAACAACAGTCCGTTAATATACGTCTGCAAAACTGTATCTCTGTGCCACAGAATAGATGAAGGAGGGAGAGCAGAAAAGAACGTGTGTGTGTGTGTGTGTGTGTGAGTGTGTGTGTGTGTGTATGCAAGAGGGATTGATAAAGAGAGAAAATGCTGGCTGCTGTTGCCGAGGCAACCATCTCTCTCCCCTCTCCTCTTTAACCCTTTCTCCTCAGCACTTCCTCTTCACCTCTTCAGTCTTCTGCCATCGCAGCGTTCTCTCACTTGTTGCTGTCCTGTCACTCCATCTGTGGCCGTCTGCATCTCCGTCATCCTCACATCACAAAGTCTGGACTCGGCCTCATCGTGATTATTCATCGTCGTCATGTCGGCACACCTGTTATTCTGTCTTTATTTTGTGAGCTGAATCATTCTGTGCGAGACAGAATTTGTGCTTAAAAATGTGACACAACACGACGACCAACACAGATTTCAGTGATTTAGACGCCTGGAGGAATAAATGCTGCCAGTAATGTGTGGAGGATGTTTATATTCCTAAAATGTTGCATTCTACACTTAGTCTACATTTTATTTCCTGATGACTGTCGGTGATTCAGTCCATCTGAGGAAAGCATGTGGTGGTTTATCGGTTTGCACGTCAGCAGGACGAGTCTACGAAAGTCAAGACAAATCGCTTTGTCATCATAATATCAAGCTCAACAGTCTCTGTCGGAACTTGTGATGCTAATGATGTCGTATGCTGACTAAGTGCATCGTATTATAAACATGTGTTAGAGGAACCTCTCCTCCCCTAACTTTGAAATCTAAGATGGCTGCTCCGTGTAACAACAATAATGAAAGCTGTATTTTTTCATTGTGGATGTCTTGATATGCGTGAAATGCAGGGTAATGCGTTATTATGAACCTCTTTGCTAACGATAGCTAGCTGGCTAAATGTTCAGCTATCAACTCGGGTTATTCCAGTGTGATATCTTCGAGGCACGAGGCATTAAATGCTCACTACCTACTTTGAAGGAAATATGGTTATATATAACTATATATTGTATTGTGACATTAACAGTAAGCATAATTAAATACTGGTTCCGTTTTCTTCATTTAATAAAATCGAGGCTCTCCAAGATTGTTCCTGACACATTCATGATCACGTTCTGGATCCATCTCTAAAATGCCTTAGTGGTGTGTCTCTATACTGTAAAAGATATACTTTACATTTCATCGCCGCCTCAGACCCTCTATGGTTTGGACATGATATATCTTGTTGCTAGGTAACTGTTAATTGTTAAAATGTAGGTAGAAAACAGACGGACGGGCGACGGGAGAGAAAAGTGAGTGCTTCTGTAAATGTTGGTTAGAAACAGATAGATGGAAAAAAAATATATCAGAGCAATTGTCTGCCAGGCAACGAGTCTCTTAAGGTCACATCTCTCAAGAACAGAGCGAGTTGTTCCTCAGAAATAAAAGCTTAGTTTATTGGATTCATGGAAAAACAGAACTGCAGCACTTCGTTGTCGTCTGTCCTTCTAACTCGTCCTCTCCCTCCCTCCTTCTCTCTCTCTCTCTCTCTCATTCTCCATAATCCAGTGAACTCTGATCCATAACTCACAGAGCTCTTTTATGCCCCACAAATACACACACACACACACACACACACACACACACGCACCTTTCCCTTTGTCCCCATAATTCAACTTGATGCACAGTATAAGTGTCACAGTCGGCACCTCAGCTCCCCTTGTCCCCTCGGCTCCTCGGATCCTTGGCCCCTCAGCTCCCCTTGTCCCCTCGGCTCCTCGGATCCTTGGCCCCTCAGCTCCCCTTGTCCCCTCGGCTCCTCGGCTCCTCATCTCCTTGTCCCCTCGTCTCACTTCTCCTTGTCGCCTCACCTGTCATTCTTTGTCCGCCCACCAGATGTCCCTGGACTATCTTCCTGGCTTCAATTCCACCCGCTCACCTGTTTCCCATTTGCAGTCGCCTGAGCTCCATCCCCCCCACTATTTCAATCGGCCATCGTCACCAGCTCCTCATCTGTTTATGCTTCACACCTTTTCTGCATGACCCTTCCAACTGAGTTTAGTTGTCTTAACCTGCCTGTATTAAAACAACCTGAACTACATCAGGACCCAGTCACATATACACATGAATGTGTGAGTGAGGAGGTGAATAAAACATTCGCTTCCTGTGGCCGAGCAAATCCTCAGGGTGGCTTCAGGTGGAGTTCAGCTTGTGGTGAACTTTGACCCGAGGCATTCGTGTCACATTTGTCCTTCGTTGATCTGTGAGTGTGTTCAGGCCCAGTTAATGAGAGCTGGACAGAACCTGCACACATTTAGAGGGTGAGACGCAGTCAGAGAGGGTGAGATGCAGTCAGGGAGGGTGAGACGGAGAGGAGGAGATGCAGTCAGGGAGGGTGAGATGCAGTCAGAGAGGGTGAACGCAGACGGAGAGGGTGAGACACAGAAGGAGAGGGTGAGACACAGAAGGAAAGGGTGAGACGCAGTCAGGGAGGGTGAGACGCAGCCGGAGAGGGTGAGACACAGAAGGAGAGGGTGAGACGCAGTCAGGGAGGGTGAGACGCAGACAGAGAGAGTGAGATGCAGTCAGAGAGTGTGAGACGCAGTCAGAGAGGGTGAGTCGAAACGGAGAGGGTGAGACGCATTCAGAGAGGGTGAGACGCAGACAGAGAGGGTGAGACAGAGCGGGTGAGACGCATTCAGAGAGGGTGAGACACAGTCAGAGAGGGTGAGACACAGTCAGAGAGGGTGAGACACAGACGGAGAGGGTGAGACACAGACGGAGAGGGTGAGACACAGTCAGAGCGGGTGAGACACAGACGGAGAGGGTGAGACGCAGTCAGGGAGGGTGAGATGCAGACGGAGAGGGTGAGACGCAGTCAGGGAGGGTGAGACGCAGACGGAGAGGGTGAGACACAGAAGGAGAGGGTGAGACGCAGTCAGGGAGGGTGAGACGCAGACAGAGAGAGTGAGACACAGTCAGAGAGGGTGAGTCGAAACGGAGAGGGTGAGACGCATTCAGAGAGGGTAAAACGCAGACAGAGAGGGTGAGACAGAGAGGGTGAGACGCATTCAGAGAGGGTGAGACACATTCAGAGAGGGTGAGACACAGACGGAGGGGGTGAGACACAGTCAGGGAGGTTGAAACGAAGTTGGAGAGGGTGAGACGCAGTCAGGGAGAGTGAGACACAGTCAGAGAGGGTGAGACACAGTCAGAGAGGGTGAGACACAGACGGAGAGGGTGAGACACAGAAGGAGAGGGTGAGATGCAGTCAGGGAGGGTGAGACACAGACGGAGAGGGTGAGACACAGAAGGAGAGGGTGAGACACAGAAGGAGAGGGTGAGACGCAGACAGAGAGGGTGAGACAGAGAGGGTGAGACGCATTCAGAGAGGGTGAGTCGAAACGGAGAGGGTGAGACGCAGACAGGGAGGGTGAGACAGAGAGGGTGAGACGCATTCAGAGAGGGTGAGACGCATTCAGAGAGGGTGAGACGCATTCAGAGAGGGTGAGACACAGACGGAGAGGGTGAGACACAGTCAGGGAGGTTGAAACGAAGTTGGAGAGGGTGAGACGCAGTCAGGGAGAGTGAGACACAGTCAGAGAGGGTGAGACACAGTCAGAGAGGGTGAGACACAGACGGAGAGGGTGAGACACAGAAGGAGAGGGTGAGACGCAGTCAGGGAGGGTGAGACACAGACGGAGAGGGTGAGACACAGAAGGAGAGGGTGAGACACAGAAGGAGAGGGTGAGACGCAGACAGAGAGGGTGAGACAGAGAGGGTGAGACGCATTCAGAGAGGGTGAGTCGAAACGGAGAGGGTGAGACGCAGACAGGGAGGGTGAGACAGAGAGGGTGAGACGCATTCAGAGAGGGTGAGACGCATTCAGAGAGGGTGAGACGCATTCAGAGAGGGTGAGACACAGACGGAGAGGGTGAGACACAGTCAGGGAGGTTGAAACGAAGTTGGAGAGGGTGAGACGCAGTCAGGGAGAGTGAGACACAGTCAGAGAGGGTGAGACACAGTCAGAGAGGGTGAGACGCAGTCAGGGAGGGTGAGACACAGACGGAGAGGGTGAGACACAGAAGGAGAGGGTGAGACACAGAAGGAGAGGGTGAGACACAGTCAGGGAGGGTGAGACGCAAACGGAGCGGGTGAGACGCATTCAGAGAGGGTGAGACGCATTCAGAGAGGGTGAGACACAGACGGAGGGAAAGATTTAGCCTCTGATAGTTGTTGAATCAGAGTCGTCCGAGGTTTCAGGCTTCTACTTGTCTCGATCCTGTCCAGTGACACCATTGTCATCCAGTTAAACATGAACAGTAACAAACCAGTGGTGCTGACAGTGACATGTCACACTGGAGGTGGAGGTGGAGGTCACTGCACGTGACTCTCCATCTGACTAATAGATCTCATCCTTTCTTCCTCACACCTTCCTCCCTCCATCAATAATTTAATAAGTCTTCCTTGCCTCTGTGACTGAAAAATTAATGTGAAGGGTGTGTGTGTGTGTGTGTGTGTGCATGTGTGTGTGTGTGTGTGTGTGTGTGTGTGTGTGTGTGTGTGTGTGTGTGTGTGTGCTGTTCCATGGATGATGGATGAGGAGGTGGGTGTCATCCTGGCTGGGTGGAGGGGACGCTGCATTCAGGTACAGGGGGAGAAGCTCAGACAGTTTGCATACAGAGCAGGAGCCAGTTAACGTGTTGTTCTGAGGTGTAACTCCTGCAGACTCAGATTCCGGCCTCAGCTCTGACAGCGTGTGACGTGGTCGACCCGCTCGGCGCCTGTCGGGCTCTCGGGCAGACGCTGGTTCTCGGGCCCTGGTGTGTGATGAGAGCAGGTGAGACTCTGCAGGAGAAGCTGCAGCGTTCACTTCGCCTCAGCGTCAATGTTCTGTGAAGTAGCTGAAGTGACGCTAAAGGTCGTAGAGGTGACTCTCTCTCTTCATCTCTCACTTCTCTTGTTATCTGTCAAGACTCTCTCTTCCGAGTCGTCCCCCCCCTGCTTCTCTCCTCTCCTGAACCCCCCGTCAGGTTTCGTTTTCATCTGCATTTGGTTGTTTGTTATTTAGCAGGATTATGCAAAAACTTCCGGAGGGATTATTACTTACTTGTAATGTGACCTGGGCCGAGGAGGAACCCATTAAATTTAGCTGCAAATCCAGATCAGCGGGTGCATCCATTCTCTTGATTTCCCAGAGAACTTTTTTATCATTTTGATTTAAAACCAGGAATATTTAAGGGACTGCAGAAGCAAACAAAAATCCTGGTCTAGTGAATTTAAATATGGTTTCCGAAGGGGTTGACTGCGTTCCTGCACCTGATCCCTCATCCCGTTCCAGTCGGTAGAAGCTGGACCTTGAGCACGTAACGTCACTGCATGATCAGCGTGGTCACAAAGTTTTGGGCTGGATGACGTCCACCTGCAAGAAGCTCCCCCCCCCCCCCCACAGTCCCCTCTGTCTTTCAGAGCCATCTCCCTCTCGTCCCTCCCTGTTAATGCCGGTTCCCGGGTGATGGGGACACAGGAGAGCTGAGCGTCTCCTGACTCGACCTGGCAAAGGAACCGTTGACTCATAGGTCTCGATCAACAACCCCCATCAAACCCCTGCAGATATATCGTGCTCATTTTGTACGATGGGCCGGTGTCTTAATGCGTCTTTAAGTCGGTCCAGATAAGATGTGCTTGTTAAAATGCCAAGATGTAAAAGTTACAGCCTCCACAGGTCGACTCAGTGCAACAGGGAGAAAAAACAACATGGAGCTGTTTGGTGGATTTAAGGTGTTTTTGTGTGGTGAAAAAAAAACAAACAGCTAATCACACGCCTACATTATTATTTGCATATTGAATCTCGCTTTCCATCTCCTCGAGGCATCATGATTCAGATTCAGCTGATCTGATGTTTGTATGTGCACAACTTTCACCAGGAATCCTGCTACACAACGGCTTCATGTGACGTTAGCAGTCACACAAAATGCACATGATTTGTAGCTTTGATTTCCTGTGATATGAGTATTTTCCTGAATCGCCTTTTACAGTGTCACCTGCTCCTTATCCCTACATTTGAATACATTTGCACAAGCGCAGTATAATTGGACTCAAGGAGCCGCTGGAAGAGGAACGACCTTCTCCGTGACCGTTTGACGGCTATTGCTTTGACAAGGGAGGCTTTTCTTCATTAATACCAAAATTCTGATTTTCCAACCTGTGCCACTCCCCTGACCTCAGATTACCATCGTGCATAATCGTGCACTGATAAATACAGATTTAAATAAAGAGCAGCTGAACTCAGGAAACAGTTCCCATCCAAACCCTCTTTTTCAATTTTGGAGCGGTTGTGCTTGAGGGCGCAGCAGAAGAAGAGTCTAATGGGATATCTCACTTGACAAGGTCTCAGGCAGGTTCACTGTACTGCTGCACAATCCAGCAGGAGTGGCGATGATGCGTAAAGGTGCTGTGTGTGTGTGTGTGTATTTGTGTGTGTGTGTGTGTGTGTGTGGCAGGGTGAACCTCAGAGAGCAGGCTGAGAGAACCCTGAGGGGACCGGACGCCATGAGGCTGAGCGTACAGCGCCAGCAGCAGTGTGGGTTGTAGAGGGGACAGACCCAGACTCAACCATTCCACCATACACTCGCCATATGGCCCTGGCTTCTCAGGCAGACCTCTCCTCCTCCTCTTCCTCCTCTTCCTCCTCTTCCTCCCAGGAATTCCTGCCAGTCAGGAGGGAGGGAGGCAGCTCGTGTGTGACGGCCGGATCTTGTATTTGAGGGTATGACAACGGACGTGTTTGACACACAGGAGTGAAGACCCTACGAAGGTGTGTGTGTGTGTGTGTGTTCAGAGAGAGGAACATGAGAAAGCAGGTTCGGAGTCAGACACTCAATCAAAACTACTGAGACGCAGAAAAGCACAAGAGATTGAAGGAGGAAACTTCTCCGACACATAAACGCACCATCCAGAGAAAGTGTGTCGACGTGTGTCAAAGATTCAAAACCATTAAAAAGACTCTGAATACAATCGGCATGAAACTTATAGTTTTTTATTATTAATACTCAACACTTCATCTTGTTCATCATGTACAAAGAGAAAGAATAATCTTATTTGAGCACTTATAATTGCAGATATCCGTATTATCCTTATTAGAAGTACCTTAATGATGGGATTTTTTTGCAATTTTTGTCATGACGTGGTTAATTTTGTTATTGAGATTACGTTGATCGTTTCCATACAAAAAAAACAAGGTAAATGTTGTCGCCAATATTCAGTATTTACACATCCTGTACAATTATTTGTTTTTGTGTGGTTTTCTGTTTGTATGGTGTAAAAATTTTGGTATTATTTCAAAGAAAAGGGCCACAAAAAGAGAAAAGAATGGCCAAGAATAATATTATGTATATCATTATGTATACAATTCATACTATTCATATGTTACATTTTTGTCAACCCACAGTAAATTGAATCAGGCTGTTTCAGTGTAAATGTGTTTCCACAACCTGGTGAAATACATTTCGGAGCAACCCCTTATGTCGTTAATCCATGAATCCACTGGAGTTATGAATGATAAAGATGAAAAACAGAAATATTAACAAACAAAACTGTACACAATTTAATAAAAAGTTTGAATGTATCAATATAAAGCGATATCGGTACATGTCCATACACAAACACACAGAAAAACCTTTAAAATATTAGTAAACAAGTTCCGTAATGAATCATAGTGAGCTGGAAAGTTGTACGCCGCTAAATGTCATTGCCCTTCACAATATAACAATCAGATTCACAGTATAATTCCTCCTGTCTGCATGAGATGAAATCACACCAGTGACTCATTGATAGAAATTAGCAGCTCGACTCAGTCACCGTGAACAAACGTGTCAAATAACCGTTCAAATACCAAAGCACAAACAAAAACCCACTTTCACGAGTCCGGTACCGTGTCGACCCTGCAGCTGACCGTGTCACACTGTTATTTGGTCCCATGTGTCAGATCTCCTGACAGAAATACACACGTCAGCTGAGGTGATATTTACATCCTCCACCTTCAGGATGTTCCAGCCCACTAACTTGCCACAACCACTTCTTGTGTTGTTAAAAAAAAAAGATGTGACACAGTGTTTTGCTCTACATGAATTGTTTGAACAAATGTGTTGTGGCATGCTCGTGTGCAGAGGAAGGAGGCCGGGACCGATTCGGCCTTCGGGGAAATAAAGACTTCTGACGAGCCCGTGCTTACTCTGCATCGCTGGCCGACCTGTGCACGCTGGCTGCAGAGCAGAGCAGCTGGAGGCGGGAAAGGCCTGATGATAGCATGTTTACCACAGTGTCAGGTGCAGCTCCGCTTCCCAGTGAGCAGCTGCAAACTGGCCCTAGCTATCCTTCCAGAAAAGAAACAAGGGGACGTGATAGATTGGCACATACAGTGTAGAGTAAGCACATTTTTTCTGTTTGGTCATGCTGTTTATTGCAAATGAGTTGAATAAACGTGGTGGCTTGTATGAAAAAAAGAAAACCCTTCAAACCTAATATAGCGTATGTGCACAGAGATACATTTTTCACTTTTCAATCAACCCTCTGGACGTGAATGCAGTTGAGAAGAAAAACAGAGGAGAAGTTCATTTCTTTTTCTCGGGGCCAGGGAGGAGATTGTGGAGACTTATTGGAAACAGTAAAAAATACAGAAGGAGAACCAAGGAGTTAATTTTTAAGTGCATGGGGCCACAATTCCATATGTACACAACATATTACAAACTATATACGTTTCCATCTCAATCAGAGAAACAAGCAGTGGAAAGAAGAGTTGCTCAAACAATAAATCTGAATCCAGAAGCAGTTGTGATTTGAGCTGTCGAACAACACGGTTCAGGAGCACGGAGCCAAACGGTGTCGAGAGCAGACGATTCCACTGAAGTCAAACTCCACATGAAATGAAACGTGACAGAACGGATGTTTCACCTTTTTAATAAGGGGTTGCGCAAATGCATTTCAGCTTCAAATGTATTCTCAATGAGAGGAAACCACACTCGTCCTTCTGCTGAAATTCTCAGCAATATTAACAAAATCAACACTGGGAAACCTCCAGTGTGCATGTGTGTGTGTGTGTCTGTGCATGTGTTTAAACGTGTGTGCATGTGTGTAATTTCCTTTACCACAGTGATGTCTATCCCAAACGTAGAAAGGGAACAGGATAGGCCGGGCCGACGATGGCTCTAAATTCTGTGTGCAATCATCATTAGAGCCCAGGTCAAAAAAACGGGCAACAAAACACAAACGTTTCGTAGGTTCTTAATAAGGACTGCAGCTTAAAAATGAAGGATCACAATATACTGCCTCTATATGCAAATATCATCTATGTATACATGTAATATTGTATTACATAAATGTGTAGATAATTGAATTTATCTCAAAAAGCATGAAGAAGAGCTTACCTTAAAAAGAGTCTAACACAATTCAAGGGAAACTTAGCAAAGACTCCTAAAACTAAACTTTCCCCTTTTATCACCAAACGTCTACACCTACAATAAATTATCCTCAGTTTCCAACACTTGAGTGAAAATAAGAAAAAAGCATAATTCTTAACATAATCAGTATACTGATCGGTAAACTATCATAATTAAGTAAACATGAGATTGAAAGAAAATGAGGTTCAATTATATCACTTATGATTAGTCATATTTATGTTAACTATATTTTGCATATTTTTGTTTGTATGTTTTTTTCTGTTTTTTGTGAATTTTTATTTGCGTTTTTTTTATTTCTTAAATCGCTGTAAAACATATTTAAAGTTACATCCTGTCTGTCTGTTTACTGTACAAAGTGAAAAGAGTTTTTTAAATAGTTTATTTACAAGGAAAAGATTCAACAAACTAACGCTGACACTGATTGATGCCTCGGCTCCGTCTCATTTCCTCCTGGTTTCTCTCTCGTCCTCTCTCGCCCTCCCTTCGCTGATAATGGTTGACCTGAACGCTCAAAAATATGTGCGTATAAAAATTCCAGAGATCCCGACGTATTTAGCGGGAGAGTCATTAATGGGGAGGGGGGGAAGGGGGGAGCAGGGGGTGAATCTGTTTGATTTAAGGCTAACTTTATCAGTCTCACTTTCACATTGTTAAACGGAGGCTGTTGAATTTATGAGGAGTTATCAGCAGGTTAGTGGTAGAACAAAAAAATGTTGCTACCCCTCCACACACACAACACACACACACACGCCTTTTACACTGGTGCATTTACATCAGGGGATACGACAGAGATCACATTCTACTCACACTTCTCAATCTCAGGCCGGCACTCCAGCGCAGCCCTTGAACTCCTGACACCGCCCGCTAGTCGAAGATCAAACCTTTAAATAACTAATCAAGGCGTCCTTAGTCTGTACAGTAATATGATGCGTCATCAGCAGACAGCTCGGGGGGGGGGGGAGATGGGATGATAAGGCATGTCTACCGAGGAAAAGGTCCTGTGCAATAAATGAGGCCTCTCCAGCTTAAAAGACGATTAGTCAAAGTGCCTGAAAAAGGTTGTCACAAGATGGCCGCCTTCCCCGACGCCACGCACAGGCGTTCCAGAGGCCCCTCCCTCTCAGATAGACATCCTCCTCGGCTCAAGCTTTTCCCAGCATCATCGTCTCCGGGCGACATCACCTCTCCTACACGTTTCGTAGCATTTTTCGCCGACATAAAGAACAGTGCATATATAGTCTGAGCAAAGCTTCCCGTGTGCGCCTCTCCGACCGCTCACATGAGTGAAGAGTGATGCCGTCTGCCGAGATACTAGTGAGAGGCCAAAGAAAGTAAGTGCCTGGTGACTGTTGTTATGTAACCTGAATAAAAGAAGTGGTCTAAAGGCTGCCGTGTTGTGAAGTGAGACCCGTCGGTCTATCCGTGACAGTGGGACATCCTGAATACAACCGCTTCATAAAGCACTGCCCATACTTTGACATAGGAAATTATTTTACGAAGTTATAAAACATCTCGACGGCAGCGTCTCAAGCCTGCTGTAAATGTTTACTGCAGTTTTGGCTCATAAACGTGAAGAGAACGCCGCCGCCGCAGCATCAGCAGCCTCAAAGCACGCTGTCTGTCCCGGTGCTGCCGCGTGTGAACTGGAGGACACGTCCACTGGAGACCATTAAGGCACGTCCTTCCTCTCAGTATCTTCAGCTTGTGACGAAACGTGTTGTTCACAGTAACACAAGTTCAGACTCACAAAAAAGATTTGTGTGTTACAGTTCGTGTGTGTGTGTGTGTGTGTGTGTGCACTTGATTTGTAACGTCTTAAAACATCAAGTCAGGATCTGTCAGTTCCAAACGTGTCCTCCAGATCCCGTCTTTTTCCCACGGGGAGCAAAATAAATGAATGAGCATGAAGCAAAAATATTCTACAGAAAGGAAATTAATAAATCAAATGAGGAGTTAAGGACTCAGTCTCTCTGGCTTGTTGGTTGAAGAAGGGAACGAACTTCCCGCTGTCACAGAACACAACGACAGATACTAACACAGGAGTGAAATCTTCTACCAACAGAACATGAAACAAGGAAAGAAACTTAGTGATATCATAAGCTGTGTTATCATCATCAATACTAACATCTTTGTTATTCACAACGTTATCAATATTATTGTTGTTCTGATACCCTGTTTTTTTTGTCTTCTATAAGAATATGTTATTACCATTTATGATTGTATTTCTCAGAGCAAACAAGATCGTCTCTTTTGGCGTCAGGGGTGAGGAGGAGGAGCCTGCGGCCGCGAGAGAAGAGGAGAGAGCGGAGGACGAAGAGAGAGATGGACGGGCCTTCCGCAGAAAGAGAGAGAGAGAGAGAGAGTGAGAGTGAGTGACAAGGTCTCCTTTCTGTGGTGACACCGGGGCAGATGGGCAGCTCGCCCCTCTCTCTCTCTCTCTCTCCGCTCTCGCAGTCCTTCCTCACCAGCGCTCGTCACATCGCACCAGGCCTCACACGTCCAGCATCAAACCGAGATGAGGTGTCATCTCTTCAGCGATAAAGAACCGAGTACAGTGACTTCTGCCGCCCGTCGGAGGACTTGATGGACTCGAGTGTTTCGGGGGGGAATGTTACTCGTCAAGTAAAGAAGCTTTGGCCATTTCGGAGAGGGAGGGGTTTCGTTTCCACGCCTCCTCAGGGCGTCCTGATTGTTTCACCCAGATTTGCCGTGTGTGCGAGCAGCGTCTTTGAAATCATCCCTGATCTCCTGACACCCCCCCCCCCCCCCCTTCGGTCTCTCTTGCCATCACCTGCCCCCCCCCCCCCTTAATTTTCGCTCACACGTCAGACTCAATGCTGGAGAGTTTCTCGTACACATGGCCATTGCTTCCGTTGAATTGACGCGGCGGGCCGACCCCCAGCATGGAGCCGTGGTGGTTCATCCCACCCAGGCTGAGCTCTTTAGGGAACCGGGGGGCCACGTTGGAGACCACCCCGGCCGTGGCAGACGCCGGCAGGTATGACGTCGTGCTCATCTGGGCCCTGAAGTCACTTCGGCTGTTTTTGGCAACTTGTTGCTGCTGCTGCTGCTGTTGCTTCTTCATGTAATACTGTTTGGCTCCGTGCATCAGACACTGGTCGTCCCCGAACGTGGGTATAAAGGGGTTTTGGTTTACCCGGTCGGGGTAAAGAGATTTGGATAGAGAGAACCCTCCTCCGCCCCCTCCTTCCATCAGAGACCTGTCCCTGTCTCTCGTGTCTCTCTCTCCGATGGAGCGGCGGTGGAGGCCGTCGCCGCCTCGGAACAAACCGAACGGCGAGCTGCTTCCCTTCCGACTCTCGCCTCCGTAGAACAGCGGGTCCCGGTCTCGCTCCCTCTCTCTCTCCGAGCCGCCGTGACGCTCGAATATGTGTGCGAAGGGGCTAGTGCCCTCCATGTAGCGTTCCTTCTCCTTCAGGCTGACGCTCCTGGGTGGAGGCAGCATCCCTCCCATGCCTGCCCCCCCCATCCCTCCACCTCCTCCCAGACCCATCAGACTGCCCATCCCACCCGACTCCTCCTTCTGAAGGTCGACAAACGCATCGTACGAGTGCTGCCGCCGGAGCGGCTTGCCGAACCCTCCGCTCTTCCTCCTCTGCTGCGCCTGAGCTTGAGACTGAGGGCCGGCAACCATCCCTCCCCCCCCACCCACCCCCATCTGTTCCAAGAGGTGGTTGTTGTCCTCGCTGATGTCATAGAGGTTTCCTGTCTTTTTACAGCCCTCGCAGCGCATGCAGGTCGCCGAGCTGGGGCGGCTGTTCCCGCCGCCTCCCGAGGACCCGCAGCTTATGCCACCACCGTACCCGCCGCCCCCCCCTCCTCCTCCGTGCATGGACATCTGCTTGCCCCCTCCTACCCCGCTGGCCCGACAGTTCCTGCACTCCCACTCTCCCCCGGCCAATCCAGATCCTCCCCCACCCTTAGAATCAACCTTTTTGGGTTTGCTCTTCAGGAAGTCGTCCACCGGGACCAGCGTGGTGCAGGGCCCCCCCGCTCCATCTCTGCTCCCCGGGCCCTCGGTCAGGTCCACGTGCTCCCACTGAGGGACGCCTTCTTTGGGCCGAAACTGGTCCAAATAGAAATCCCTCACGCTCTCCTTCTCTCTGAAGACGTGATAGTTCCCATCATTGTTTCCACTGCCTCCTCTTTTGCGTTCAGGGGGCAGAAGAGGCGGTGAGGCCGAGCGGTGGCCGTGGTAGTGGTGGTGGCTGATGTGGTACGGTTTCCTCCGGTAGCCCAGCTCGATCTCGTCCAGCTCCCGTCTGGACTTCGCAGAGGCCGGCCTCTTTTTCAGGCTATCGCGATACTTTTTGCGCTTCTTGGCGTTGCCCTCCAGGTTCCCGTACGTTACGGTGTGCGTGGAAATGTCCGAGACATCCGAGCGTATATTCCCATCTTCCTCTCCTCTTCCGGGACAGTAGCCGTGCCCGGGGATGAAGGTGGAACTTGAGGCTCCTCCTTTAAAAGAGAACTTACCATACACGTCTGGCTGGCCTCCCTTGAAGCTCTGGCCTGAGGGCGGAGTCTGTCCAGACAGGAGGTCAAACTTGCTCATGTTCCTGTGAGTCAGTGCGGAACAGGGCTGGGTGCTGAAAATAGGAGCCACCCCCCCGCCCAGGCTGTCGCAGTCGAACATGCCGCCCTCCAGTGAACTCGCACTGCCCAAACTCTGAGGCCTGTTGGGCGGAGGTCCGCTGAGGCCCAGCGTGGAGCCATGGTGGTGCAGGTAGTGGTCCTGGTACAGGTTGCTGTCCTTCAGGTGGAGGTTTCCAAACGTCCTCTCCACCTCACTGATGTAGTCACTGAACATGTTGTCGTCCGGCATGTAAGGAGGCTTGCAGTCCGAGTGGCCGGCCAAGCTGCGCCGGTGCTCAGAGATGTCGTAGACAGAAGATTCTCGCCGGATGAAGTCCAGGGCGCTGTGCGGCGAGCCGTTCACCCCCGACAAGGAGGCCATGTTCTTGGCGGTGCGTAAGAGGCGCATGATGTTGGAATGGGTGTTGTTCATGGTGGCGGACGGCGAGTTCAGGGCCGAGCTGCTCTTCTCCTCGATCTGCACGCCGTGGATGCAGCTCCAGATGCCCTGTGGGGGGGGAACGACAAGAAACAGCATTTAGTGATGAATATCTTAAATCTAAAAACATCATTATCGTATTCTAAATTGACAGAAGTAAACGTTTAAATTGCTCACCCACCTGATGGGGTGAAGTGAGAAATAATAATTGATTCCAATAAATGTGGCTAATAATAAAACATATCTACATGTGATTTATAGAAACTGTAAAGTGAGATGGTGCCAGTGGGCGAGCAGGATGAAGACTGAGAGAGGACAGAGGAGCTGGATGGTGAATGACTGACGCTGACAAAGAGGTTCTGATCAATACCTTTAATCAATGTGATTAGAATTCAGCCGAACAATATCCTCCGGCAGTTATTAAACACCTAAGCCCCCCCGGTGCCACCACACCGTCCCCCCCCCGAACACAAAGGCCGGGCCGAGGAGACACTGGCCGAGTGGTTCAGTGACAGAAAGATAAACTGGCCCATTTGCATTCAGTGATGAACGATACAGTATTCAGATAAAAATGGATGTGAGCAGCGAGAGCAAAGCAGGCGTGACGGATGGGGGGGGTCAAGCATCAGATCAATGGCTCACAATGATTTTACTCAGTTTTTCTGGACGTCTGTGGAAATGAAGGGATTCTCTTCCACTGTTAAAGATCAGAGAGCGGCTGACCTCCGAGGCCATTCACCACTGCAGAGGTCACCACCCTGCCACGAGGTCGGGGGGGGGTCAGCGGCCGTAAGATCCTCTCTCGTTGTTAAGCCGCGACGTCTCTTCCTTTTATCCACTAATAAGACTCGTTGACCCCGGCTTCCTCTCTCCCAAGCCACTCGTCTCTGGGTGCTAATTGGTTTCACGGACAGCGACTCCGCCCCTCACTCCGGGTTTTATAGATAATGTTGTTAGTTCTTTCAATTTCACAGTCTGTTAACGGCCAAGTATGTAAAGCTCGAGTGTGGCTAAAAGCGAGAGAGGTTAACACAAATACAAAATGACGGAAGACAAACGTACACCGTCTCTCAATGTTTGTCTTTTTCTTATCCGTCTCATCCGTGTTCCTTTCTTCCATCTGTCTGTTTACATCAGTTCCCGTCACTTCATCTCTCTTGTTTTTCTTCTTTATCGTCTTGATTAAACTCCACCTGTTGCCGAGTCTGTCGCTGATCCTCGCTCCCCCCAGAGATCGATGACATCATCGCGTCTCGATTGTCGACGAGGAGAATCTTTGCTTATTAGGTTTTCACCTTCACAGACGCCAGGACTGGGTGGTGTTCAGCGGTGACGGCGTTGAAGAGCAAGGTCAGAGCGAGCGTTTAAAGTTCCTCCCCCTCGGACGCAGACGCACGACCGGGGGAACGAGACGTTAATACTGAAGTTCATCAAATATTGGACATTTCACAAACTGATTCCTGCTTCGTATTCAGCAGCAGATTTCGCCCACATAATGTAACAGTTGGCAGATTGCTGCCGGCCCGCTGCTACACTGGCTGATTATTTGGGCATAATGTGTGAATAGCTGTTACTGTGGCCTGAGGGTTCCCAAGAATGTTTCAATCCTCCCGGGGATCACAGCAAAATCTATAAGTGATTACACTGAAAGGCAGGAATTCAACAAGCAGGCCCCATGTTCACCTGCACACACTGTACATGCAGCAGCTCGTGATTTAAAACTGATCCCGTGCCGTTTCTGGTGCTAAATGTAAACAAACGTAGATGTAAGAAGATTCTACCTTGAATTCATTTACTGTTCAGTCCCTAGAAGCGTTAAATCAATATAATTAATTTGTTTCAGTGGTGCAGGTGGGACCTGGAGGAGCAGGTAGCCGGGACGGAGCCGCCAACACCGAGACCGAAAGGCCGTGACCGAAGACGCTTGACAGACGCCAACCGTGACAGATGTCTCATATTTTACACTGCCGGGCTCAAATGTTAATTGCAGCAATGACAATAACGTTTATTGGATTATGCTGTGAAATTAAAAAAAAGAAAGAAAAGAAAAGTGGAATCAATCCCAGTGGCAGCGAGAGAAGGAAAAGGAAGAAAATGGCCGAAGCCGGAGAGAAAAGCACTCGAGCAAATGAGACACAATGTGTTGGAGTGGCCGAGGATTCTGAGAAAGATAATAAACGATAATATCCGCTGCTGTTGTTCCAAAAAGCCCAAGCTCTGTGCCTCACATGCAAATTAACACTGAATGAATATTTTAACATCATCTGGCTTTATTTGTGTGTTCATTCATGTTGTCACGTCGCAGCGAAGACAGAGGTAATCTCTGGTAAATGAGTGCAATCAGCGAATGTTACACGGAGCATAATAGCTCCCGGATCACGTACAAATTATAATGGTGTAATAATCAGAAACAACACCAAGCAGCCTGCAAATGAGAAGTCAGCTGACATCTCAGCAACTGGTACTTTAGGCTGCTGCTACACAAACGGACACAGACACGCAACCATGAACAAGGCAACAGCAGCGACATTAAATTAACAACATACAAACTAATCAAAGTTGGGGCACTGGAGCGTGATATCAGAGCAGAGAGGGGAAAATGTGATGTTGTCGTGTTTTTTTTTTCTTTTCTCCGTGGCCTTGCTTTCTCCGCTGCACCGCGGCAGCTCATCAGATGGAGGCAGCGAGCGAGCGGCAGCGGTGTGTGGCTCCGTGCCGTAAATTAGCCACGCGGTTTGGCCTGCAGCGGTTCACCTTCAGAGGCACACAGTGAATTACACCGGAGCCATGTCAAAACAATTGGAATGCAAATCAAATACCTCGGGGGTGACTTTGGTTCTCCTGGGATTCCGGTAATCTACCCTCTCTGGTTCTGCGGCTGATTTTAGTTGAGTGGAATATCGATTTCAGCTCAACATTTTGTAAATATTTACCTGATGGACGTCAGGAAACATCAGAACAAAAAGGAGGGAGCTACTACATCTGGTTTATTTACCTTGGAGGTTGGAATTTGGTTTGGTTTGTCGTGTATAGGTTGTTTTCATCATTTAATAAAACAAAGCTCTTTCAAATCAGAGACAATAGCCGCTATAAATCTGATGATGCAGGAGTGAAGAGATAAGAAATGAAGGTGACTTCACAGACATGGAACCACTCAGTGATTCAGAGGTCAAATGCAGAATTAAAACCCTTTTGGATGTTTTGCCCCCTGCAGAAACTGTCTTGTCTTTTCTAATGAGACAAACCAAACAACACAAATTCAATGACACAAGACAACACAAAGCATGAGATGATTGTGTCGCCTGTTTTGTTTGTTTTCATACATGCATGTCAGAGAACTCTGCGTTTAACCAACAGAGACCTGGGAACTCACAGAAACGTACTTACGCAGTAGGCATCTTAATTCTGCTCACTCGCCCAATTGCAGTTTCTTTCATACTACACGTGCAACGCGATTTAGAATCAGGGCGGCTCAGATTCAGTCCGTGACATTATAGATTATGTCTGTAAACTCCTCACACTATGGGATCATCATCATAATACATATAATCTGTTGAGGTCAGACTTAAATCGATAACGGCCCCGCGGCCGTCTGGAGGACAGAATCAGACCTGCAATCAGCCGGGTTGTCCTCTAGTGTGCAGCAGGTATTAGCACATTTCTTCATGAGCTACTAGAAGCAATTCAAACATGTAAAAAACCCAATGACCCCCCCTCTTGGCAGAATTTATTCTCAGGTGCTAACGTGAAAACTCACAACTTTCCGGAAGTTGTCACCTTTGGTTTTAACTTTGGCAAAGACGACTGAGTCGATGCTGGAGGCCGTGAGGAATGTTACACAGAAACTTGTTGTTTATTTATATCAGCCACGACAAAATTTGGAAGGTGTGTTAGGTAGCAAAGTGTGATACTACCGAGCGTATGCTGTATCTCTGTGCTTGGAAACAAACGCAAGGTGTGAAATGTGTCGGCTCGAGTGTTATGTTCAGGATCTGAATCTTTCAATCAGAACCTTATAAAAAGGAGAACTCGTGTCTCTTTGCTGCAGTTGTTGGTACCAGTGTGCACCAAAAGTGGATTCTCTTGTAATTTCTCACCCTGCTAATGCTGAAGACGAAGCCGGGCTGGCCGGTGCACACGCCCATGAAGCAGAAGCGAAGCTGCCAGTAGAACCAGTGCTCGCAGATGAAGGTGATGAGCGACAGAGCCATGGCGGCACCGAGCATGTAGAAGACGCCCGCCATGTTGTCCACGTCCAGCTGGCTGGACATCACCTCGTTCTTCTCGTGGTGGCAGATCCCCGTCAGCCAAAGGGACTCCAGCTCCTCCATCTCACCTAGAGGGAGGAAATGCAATGACACGGCAGGAGGGAGGAGAGAGTGACAGAGCGAGAGGACGAGCAGAGAAACAGATGGTGTGGAGAGAAGAGGAGGCAGCGAGAGGACAGGAAGGAGGGATGGACAGAAGAAGGGATTTTTATCATTTGTATGTGATAAAGTGTTTGTAAAATAAAGTAGGAAGATATGATGGGACAACAGGGAGGAGACAAGGGATGGAGAGATGATGAAAGAGAAGAAGAGAGGAGGGGAGATGGAAGAAGGGTCAGGGAAGTTACAATTGAAACACAGCTCGGAATTTTACATTCTGCAAAAACAGGAAACACATCACACGTACATGCCATTGGTCACATGCTAATTTTCACTGATCTGATTTGCACAAATTTCTCTGAATAATTGTGAGATTTTTAAAACAGCCATGTAAATAACGTGTGTGTGTGTGGATCTATGCAAATGTGTGTGTCTGCGTGTGCATGTGTGCGTTGGAGTGGCAGCTCGTGCGTCTGCTGCTGGTCCCCGAGCTTCTGGTCTCTTTGTGGGTCACCTTCTGTTTCTCTATCAAAGCCGACCGAGGCAGGACAAGTGTCGGTTAATTAATCATACGTTCAGCCGCTGTCGCTGCGTGTCACCGCGACTCCTGCACCGGGGCAGCGGCTGAGCAACAACACGGAGCGCCACCGCATACAAACACACACACACAGACACACACACACACACACACACAGACACAGACAAAGTCGTACAACAGCTTAATGGTCATATCTGCTGATAGATGGTAACTCCTACTATCTCGTTGCTATTTAAATGGTTTATTAGAAATGTGACGCGTGTCCCTGTCTGAATTTGAATCAAGGGCATCAGAGTCACATGTTGATTCCTTGGGAAAAGTGACTGAATGTTAATGAAGTTAATGAAAAGAAATGACTGTAGCTGTAAGTTCAATCAGGGAATTTGGGAATTACGGAAATAGTCATTTGAAGGACTGTGTTTTTCTTTTCTTTACACCTCAGTCCAAGTAATTAAGCTAAAAATGAATCTAAAGCCAGTAGCTGGTTTTCTTAGCACTATTCCATTTATCTTTATTATTATTATTTATTTATCTTTAATCTTCTGTCCTGTTTCCCCTTTTTTTTACTCTCGTCACTTTGCAGGCTAACGTGTAAAAGTAAGAAAACCTATGATTTACTGCAGAAAGGGTTTTGATCCAACAGCCAATCAGAAAACTACTAATCAAAACTGTGGGTTCCATTTTTATCTGTGATGTATTTGTTGCTCCCGCCTGCGTCAAACTACCCAGAATCCTCCTCTCCTCCTCCGTCTCAGACCGATGGGCCGGCCGCCGGAGTCTGATCACTTTCTAGGCCACCGGGAAGGGGCGTGGCAAAGTGACATTGACATCCTCAGAGGGGGGGGGGGGGACGCAGGGCGGCGCGGTGGTGCAGTGTCTCACTGCCGACCCACATTCGAGAGGAATCAGACTTACGATCAATAAGTCAACAATACACACACACACACAGAAATCTGACTGAGTCGTATGTAGGTTGATAAAAATAAACCTGTGTCACATAGTCAGAGTTTCTACACCTCTCTTTCTCTCTCTCTCTCTCTCTCTCACACACACACACACACACACACACACCCCTCCTGCTTACACACATAGGCCTGACCCATATTCACCCGCGCACACACACATACACACACACACACACACACACACAAAGCCAAGAACTCGTGCACACACTGTCGAAATACACCAGGAGCGATGCTGGCACCTCTAACTGGGACAGACTATAGTGGCCCCCGGAGGGCCCGTTGTTCAGGATGCTCACAACAGGCCGGACCATTCTCAACTAAACACAATCACACACACACAGACACACACACACACTTGTCCCTCAGTTGTGAAGACACTCATTGACATAATTAAGTTCCTATTCCCTTTACCCTAACCTTAACCATCACAACTAAATGCCTAAACCTAATTCTAACCCTGAAACTAAATCTTAACCCTCAAACAGACCCTTGAATTTGTGAGGACCAGCTAAAATATCCTCACAAGGATGGGATTGAACCAAAATTGTCCCTCATAACTATAGTTAGACAAGCACACACACACCAAACTTCCATATCACTTCCCACTCTGAATTGAGCAGTATATCAAAACAGGACGTAGTGAAATCAGACTGTTATGGTCGATAAAAGAAGCCGTCGTCTGTGACATTTTGACTAATTTACAACAAAGGAGTTTTTGCTTGAGAACCATAAAGCTCGTACCACCCGGCTCAGGCGTGGACACATTTTGAACACGTTATAATTTCGTTCCCGGGCTCGTTGTGAGATTCTGCAAAGCTCCAGCTGTGGAGCCGACAGGAGGGGAAAAGCATTTCAGAGAGAGCCAGGTCTGGAGAGCGTGGACTGTCTCCCATTAAAAGGAGAGCGTGATCGTAAAACACAGGGCCCCCAAGGTGGAGCTAAATTCCCCCTTATATTTCTAGCAGCACCCTTTCCTCTCGGCACTTGATGTATGGGAGTGTGCGATTACTGTACGTTTGACCTACAGAACCAATTAAACACTGAAACTGTGGGTCCAGACTCGGGCGATGTGAGGGCCGACCCATAAACCACCAGGCCTGTGGGTTGACCTGCGGGTCGGACGAGTTCACATCAGTTTTATGGGCCTATATTTTTTGGGCTGTGGGCGGAGCTGGTCAGAAAAGGACAAAGCCTGATTGTGTCCGTGTTATAAATAACGTCCAGAAACCCTGAGGACACCAGGCGTTGTATTATAGTCTGATTCATAACTGTTATTACGAGTCTCTTCACTGTATTTACTGACGCTGCTCAAGCTCTTATGAAGACGGACGACACAAGGGTGCCCCAAAGTGAAGCCAGAGCGACTCAATCACCCCCTGGTGGCTGGTTGCTGACTTATTAATAAGAAAGCAACCAGCTTCCTCCATGTAAGTGGATGGGACATGGGCCAAACTAAAAAAGTCAGAGTATATGTCAAAGTGCTCGTTTTTGATGGAGTTTGGTTATAAAAACATCAGCAATTTGTTTTCTACGTATTGTGCAGCATGCAACAATTGAAAGACTTGATGTTTGCTGTCTCAGCAGAATAAAAAAGAACCAGAACTTACTTTGGAAAAGGAGTTAATCACATTTTTTGGCAGGTTTATTTGCATTTAAAATAAAAAACTGCGTATATCTTCACATTTTTGTGCAAAGAGGTTAAATAAAACCAGAAATAAGTCTGCCTTGTCCTTTTCTGTTCGCTGTGGCTTTCAGTCAGAAGCTCTGCTCTGTTTCCCTCCCTGCCAAAGCACCGTGGTATCTCAGGGACTATCCGGTGCATCTTTTGAGTAATTAAATATACAACTCACTGCATCAACACGGCTCTGTGCTCGCCGGGTGCATTACACCGTGCAGGAGCTATGAATAAACCAGGGGAGGAAACAAGGACGCCGTCTCACCGTCTCCAAAAAGCCCCAGGATGGCCAGGTCCACGTGTCTCTTCCACAGCGACTCCTTCTGGATGGCGATGCCGTAGCCCGTGGTGGCGAAGATGTAGCCGCTGCCGATGGTCACCAGCTTGCAGCCCTCGTCCCTGCCGGCCATGTAGTTGAGCACGGCCGCGTCATAAATGAAAGCGTCTAGTTTGCTAATGAAAAAGAGAGAGAGGTGGGGGGAGAAAGAGAGAGAGAGATAGGTTACAATTAATTAGCACTTAGGAGTCAGACATCACCGCGACAACATTCCAATTAACCTGCTAAATAGCACTAAGCTGCTGATAAGAGTAATAGACTTCCACTTGGTTTGCCAAAGGCTGGAGCTGGCACACAGAGACAGACACACTCCATGAAAAGTGAAGAGGGGGAGTAAAAGTATTATTGGAGGTTTTCAGCCACAATATGGTTGGACAAGTAGGAGAGACACAAACAAGGATCTTAAATCGTAAACTATTTTAATCCCTTTTTCTCCCAGAGCTGCTCAGCCCGGCCTGAAGCCAAAACAGGAAAATGTTCCAAATTACATTTTTGAATATCTGGAGATGTTAATTACAGATTTAGGTTTCAAATCTTTGATACTGAAAACTGTTTTGCTCGCTCAGTTTGGTTTGAAACTGAATGAACAGCAGCTCTACTCCACTGCGCGGGTCCTCACCCAGCCTTCAGACTGCCCAGAGCCTCGTTCACGTTCTTCTGGTGGAACTTGGTCATGTAGCCGTGCATCTCGGGATAGTTGTTCCTGATGTTCCTCTCCGTGCTCCCGTTCGGGACGGTGCCGAACCGGAAGGGGGGCGAGAAGTCGTTCGGGCTCTGGAACTAAACACAGAAGACGGGAGATGTGTAAAAACTTCTGCTTCACAACTGTGAGGGAACAGATGAGAGGAACAAGAGAAGAGAGACGGGCGGGTCGTTGTACCTTTTTGTCCGACAGACCGGTCACCTGGTCCACGTACTCCTCCTGGATCATGAAGGCGGCCAGGTTGGCAGTGTAGGAGGCCAGGAAGATGACAGCGAAGAAGGCCCACACCGACACCATGATCTTACTGGTGGTGCCTTTGGGGTTCTGCACAGGCACAGAGTTGTTGAAGACCAGACCCCACAGCAGCCAGATGGCCTTACCGATGGTGAAGGATGGACCGTGAGGCTCTGAAAGAAACGCAGACGTGGTCAAAGAACACGAGACGGATCAGGTTTCTCCAGGTGAGCAGAGATTTTGTTTGGTGGAAAGACGCTGAATGTCGTCTTTAATTCTGTTCTCATGAAAGTGACTCTGGTCTGGCTCCACCACATTCATTTCTCCATTTGGATGAATTCTAATAACTCTTGTCGTCACTTGACCTTTTTCTCAAACACCATCAATAAATTTCACTTTCCAATATTTTGTCCAATACTTTGTTCTATGAGCAAATAGCTTGAAAACGAAGGACCCGTCTCAGATGTACTTCTTGTCTTTTTGTGGTGTTACACTAAATGTAGGTGACACACCAGAGACCGTTTATAAAGATGGACGGCATGACAGCTTCCCAAGAGTGAATCCAAAGGGCCACCATCGCCACCTGGTGGCTGGAGGCTGTATAGGGCACAAGCCCTGCCTCCTCCAGGTTACTAAGTTGGACATGGACAAAATTTAAAGGTCAAATACATTGTTCTCAAAGATGGTTTCAGTCATTTCAGTCGTTCTTATCACTTATCACAAACTCAATGTTAATTTTTCTCCCAAGTTTGGTCTTAATAAGTTATTTGATGCTATAAAAACAGGATGAATCATCATGATTGACAGGTGACACTGGCTGTAACTTCAATTTATGTCTTCAGGGCAAAGTGGTAGCTTTCAATTTTAGCTTCATTTCTGGATATTGGGAGGAGGTGGAGACACATCGTTTATTATTCATTTATATCCAGTCTAAGTGACAGACATAATTAAATAGTATTGTAGCATTAGCATTTAGAGCTCCTGGCATCGCTGCTCACTCTTGTCTTGTTGCTTTATGTGACTTTTATCCGATTTACACGCCCAGTTGCCAGATTTTCAGGTTCACCGAGCGAACACTGATGTCGTCTAGTGCAACCGTCCTGAAAAATAATAATCTGACCTTCACCGAGGTGTTTTAATGTTCAGGGTTAGTGTGAACTGCTGCAGAGAGATGTTGATTTAACCGCGTCAGCCTTTTGAATCCATCGAATTCTAAAGACAAATGTTTCTGTTGTCTAGCCCACGCTCAGTGATATGTGGGGAGGACAAAATAATAGGAACACCTGACACAATGCAAAATGCAGCATCTCAAAAGGACATAGAGTTTAGAGAGAAGGCGAAAGAACATCATGGTAAATGAGCAATGGGGTGAATACAGAAGCACATGGGAATCGAACCACCGACCCTCTGGTTCCCGGACGACTCGCTCTACCCACAACATTACAACCTTTTTTTTAATTAATGCTTTTTTATCAGTTTGGAGCTACGTGGATTTAATTTGTCCACAAGCCGACAGAAGCCTGGTTCATTATGCTGTGATTAGCATTTGGTTGACGATGTTTGTGTGGGTGCGTGCGACTGTGTGAGCGCGGGTGTGCGAGCGCGTGGGCGTGCATTGTTGCAAACGGCTTTTGTTTCCTCGGACGAACCAACTTTATCGAGCCAAACATCTCCTGCGTGTGAAGTTTGGCTTTAATGAATCAAGAATTCACAAATCCACTGCAGTCAGGTCACTGGTGCGTTATTGCGCCGAAATCCTTTGAGTTCAAACTTCGATCTGCACTCTTCATGATACCGAGCTCCCACTGAGCTACAAGCAGATACAACAAGGAGGCGCAGAGAAGAGAGCAGCGCTGTAGGGAGGACTGCATCTCCTTCAGAACACGATGAAGGAGGAGAGGAAAAAAAACAAGATAGCCATTGTCTATATTTAGTCACGTCAGAGTTGAGGGAAGAGATTGATTTTTCTCCGTTTTTTTAAAATCTTATCTTTCTGGCTACGGACATCTAACAGAAAACCAGAGTCTTGCTGTCAGAGCTGACTTGTGAATTTTGGGGAAATATGGAAATGAATGCAAATGACTGGTGTGACGGAAGCAGCACTAAAGCAGAGAAACACACCTGTTAAAGGTTATGAAAGAGAGAGAGAGAGAGAGAGAGAGAGCAGCGTGGAGGAGGAGGAGGATGAAGAGGAGGAGGAGGATGAAGTCACTGGTTCAGTGAGGACAACTTTTTTTTATATGGAGGCTGAACACAGTGTTTGTGTGAAATGATCTAGATTCGTATTGTTTGCATTTACCTGCAAAACCACAATATTTTAGTTTAAATTAAATGACTAATTTGAACTTTAACCATCAAACACTTTCTTTTACTAATGGATTGAGTTGCCAGCCGCCATGTTTCCTCCATATCTAATATATAATTTAAATACATTTTTCTCAAACTTAGTTTCAAAGGATCAAAACACAATCCTGTCTCCTACACAATATGCTAATGCTCCATGATTTGTTTGGCCCAATGTGTTGGATTAAACATGGTGGGTGGCACCAGACTTTAATAATTCACCAACACTTGAGCTGAGGATCATTAAACAAGTTTTAATTCAGACAATTGAAATGTTCATCACAGCAGCAGAACATAGTCAGAGTTTGACGTCATCACTTTGTCACATTAACACGATGAGGAGTGAGGAGCAAATATCTTTAACCTCTCGGGTCAGAGCTACAGGTGGAGGTGGAGGGTTTGAATCCACAGGCAGAGACAATTACGCAAGGCAGCAGAGGCATTGATACGCAACGGAGGAGACGGGTAAACTTTACAGCTTTCGAATTATTTGAGCAGTGCAACTCGAGTTGACTGTCAGAACCAGCTGCAGTTTTTCTGTTACATAAAAAAACATAATTACGTTTCCTTCGAAATGGTAAATGCAAATTCCTTGAATAACTTTTTTCTGTTTGGAAACATTTTGAAAAAGTGAAACCACATGAGGCGTCGAAAAGCTGCGAGTCTGACTCATCGTTTCCCAAAAGCAAAACTTCAAGCATGTGGTATAATTTCACCTCTAAATTCCACCTCACATCTGGTGTGAGCAAAAAGAGAGAGAGAGACGAGGGCGGCAGCAGCAGCATGGCTACAGGAGGAGAGAAGAGTGTCTGCATGGATTAGCATCTATATCCTCAAACAGTGGTGCAGGTACACTGCCTGTGTCCGTGTGTGTGTGTCCGTGTGTGTGTGTGTGTTTGTGTGTGTGTGTGTGTGTGTTGTGCAAAGGCCTCTCACCTCTGCCGTCAGCCAGACAGCGGTTGTAGCCCACAGGGCTGAAGTACTCGAATATAAACACAGCCATTGCTGACACCAGCAACAGCATCACAAACATCATCACCCACACATCCGCACTGAAGGGCTCTGGAGGGAAGAGAGAGGGAAGCGAGGAGAGGGAGAGATGAAGGGAGGCCAGGGATGGAGGGATGGAGGGATGGAGGGATGGAGGGAGGGGAGCGTGGACGGACAGAGATAAGCAAAAGAGAAGAGAGAGAGGGGGGAAAAGAAGGAGAGAAGGAAGATAGGGTGAGGAAGAGGGGAAAAGAGCGAGGAAGAGAGAGAGAGAGAGAGAGAGAGACAGGGAGAGAGACAGAGAGAGAGAGAGAGAGAGAGAGAGAGAGAGAGAGAGAGAGAGAGAGAGAGAGAGAGAGAGATATGCAAATGCAGCGTGCCAGATTGAGAGGAGGGAGGAAGAGTGAGAAATGGAGTGGGAGTAGGAAATAGAAGAGGGCAAAGGGACAGGGAGCAGAGGAGAGAATAAATAAACAGTTAGCCATATTATCATGTACAACCTGCTCCACTACACACACACACACAAACACACACACACACAATACAACACAAAACTGTGCGTCCACCAGACAAACATCCGTCCAACAATCTCAGTCTGTCACACAGAACCGATGAAAAGACACCTGAACTTAAATAACTGCTAAATTAAATCCACAGAATCTTTGAAACCAGTCTGGAGTTTTAGTATCGGGGCTGAATTTTGGGAATAAAAAACGTCGCCTGTTGATCAGCTCCACGTTATCATAAGGTTTCTTAGTTTTTAATAAACAATCAGATTGGTAATTAGGATTTTGGATCCCGAGGGAGAGGACATGGGTTCTCCTTGCTGCTTATTTCCTAAAAGAAATTTTTTTGATACGATATACATGTACATTCTTATATTACACTATATTCTCGTAATATTAGCACTTCTCTTCTTTAAATTACACCTTTATTCTTGTAATATAACACCTTTCTTCTCAATTAAGGCTTTATTCTTGTAATATTAAATCTTCTTTCCTTCAATATGGAACGATTACTCTTTGTCAAAATGGAAAATAATGAAAAAAATTCCAGTGTCATAGCTGATGCCGACATTTCATCGTTTCATGTTTTATTTTATCAGCATAGTTCATATGAAACCAGTCTGGAGTTTTAGTATTGGGGCTGAATTTTGAGAATAAAAATCATTGCTGGTTGATCAGCTCCACGTTATCATAAGGTTTCTTAGTTTTTAATAAACAATCCGATTGGTAATTAGGATTTTGGATCCCGAGGGAGAGGACATGGGTTCTCCTTGCTGCTTATTTCCTAAAAGAAATATTTTTGATATGATAAACATATACATTCTTATATTACACTATATTCTCATAATATTATAACTTCTTTCTCATTAAATTACAACTTTATTCTTGTAATATAGCACCTCTCTTTTCAATTAAAGTTTTATTCTTGTAATATTTAATCTTCATTCCTTCAATATGGCACAAATACTCATTGTCAAAATAGGAAATAATGTAAAACATGTCTGGTGTCATAGCTGATGCCGACATTTCATCGTTTCATGTTTTATTTTACCAGCATAGTTCAAATATTGATAAAATTGTCAAATCGCGGCCTTGAGGCTCGTCCTCCGCTCCCGTGTTCCTCACCTAAGAAGGCCGAGGGCGAAACAGTGCCGTTGCTACGGGAGACCATCACGCTGATGCCCGTCTCGATGAAGGGGACTGAGAAGTCGATGACCTCTGACCTCTCCTCGTTGATGGTCAAGGAGCCCACGGCCATATGCGCGTTCTTTAGCACCACCTGGGGCAAAAGGTGGGAAACAGAAGAAGACCATTGATTAACCACCCATCATTTAAACATCAATTAACCATCCCTCCATCCCTCCATCCATCCATCCATCTATCCCTCTATTCCTCCATCCCTCCATCCCTCCATCCCTCCATTCCTCCATCCTTCAAGCTACCAAAGCAGCTCATGGTAATGAAGCACTTTAAAAGCTTTTCCCTGCGGCTGAACTTCTTTTGCTCTGTGGCTACAAAAACATTCAAAACAACAAATCGAGTCAACATAGTTAAAAATAGATTATAGAAAGAAAAGGAAAAAAAACACAACAGCATA
Organism: Limanda limanda; assembly: GCF_963576545.1. Taxonomy (NCBI): domain Eukaryota; kingdom Metazoa; phylum Chordata; class Actinopteri; order Pleuronectiformes; family Pleuronectidae; genus Limanda; species Limanda limanda. Next base: position 13,320,137 of record NC_083652.1, read on the forward strand.
AAAATAGAATAACACAGCCATCAGTGTATTTGAAGGTGATTGTGCGATCGTTCTAAATGTGGGTGATTCTTCATGAAGCATTTCCGAGGAACAAAGATGGACGATCTTATGTTCAACCTCAACGTCTAAAAGGTCAACGAGCAAACGCTTCAACGTAACTGAGCGGCTGTGACGTCCCCTGGAATTCTGGGTCAGTTTCTGTTTTCAGTTCTGTTGTGTTGTTGGATTGTTTGACTACAAGTTAGCAGGATTACGCAAAAACTGAAGATCAATTTAAGAAGATAGAAAAAATCTGGATCTAGTGGATTTAAATGTGGTTTTATAAGCGAACTGTTGCCCTTCTAGTTGATTCTGTTGCTCAGTAGATGAATAGATGTAAAATCAGAATCCTACTTGAGGGTAAATATCAGGTTTTGGTTATAAGTAGTAACCAAAACCTGTGTGTAACATGCAGCAGATTCAGACACTTCACTCACCAGCTGTCAAAGTGTATACATGTCAGAAATCACAGAGACAGGTTGAAGGAGTACGGATGCATTTTTTTTTTAAAAATGGAGAAATAATTGAACGTGGAGACATTGGAGACAAAGACGGAGCTGGACAGGTGGAGATGGGAGGCCGACACACTTTCTACACACACACACACACACACACACACACACACCGCTCGGAGTGGACGCTCGTGACGCTCGCCAGGGGAGCGAAAGAGCGAGAAAGACGGAAGGAAAGTGGGTTACCACACTGGGTCATGGCTGCTTTAAATAGTCACCCCAATGGCACCCCCCCTCCCCTACTGCCCCCCCTCAGCGCACAGGTAATATATTTATCCCCAATTTTTACAGCCCTACAGAACAGCACGGGGGTAAAGTGGGACGAGTCTGTCTCACTGAGTTAATAAGGGGTGTGTGACTCAAAGCACCAGCATGTACTTCAGTGTTAGAGAGTGTGTTTGTGAATGTGTGTTTGTGTGTGTGTGTGTGTTTGTGTGCATACGAGTGACTCATCCAGAGAGAAAGACGGCGAGAACGAGGAGCGAGCGAACCTTTGTTCTCCACCTGTGAAGTGGACCTTTACAGGCCGAGAGAATATAACACATCTACTCTGCACATTATCTGCAAGTGGTTGTGTCTGCGTGTGCGTGTCTGTGTGTACATCGTGTGTAACTTCTCTGTCTTGTTTGTTCCGGCAGCATGTAACTACGGATGTGCATGTGTGTGTGTGTGTGTGAACGTCTCCCCAGGGAAGACAACGAGTCCATCCAGCAGTGTACTCACTTCCTCTCTATCTCTCTCTCTCTCCCCGCTCGCTCTCTCCATCTCCCTCCTACGACTTGTTCTCTCTGTGTTATGAAAGTGACCCGTGTGGGTGTTACTGAGAATGAGTGTGCGAGGATCTGCATTTGTGTGCGTGTGTGAGTGTGTGTCTCAGCGTGTGTGTGCGTGTGTGTGTGTCTCTGCTAGCGAGGCCAAACTCATGTAACCAAGTGTATTGCCTACAATATTTCGGATTAGGAGCGTCCGGGGCAGCGTGGGTCAGAGCAGCCAATGAAATGTGACACGGTCAGAATTGAGTTAGGATAAAATGTAGAGAGCTTCTCAAAGATTTCATTGATTTATTTATTTTTCTTCTTCTTCTTGATCTTTTGTCATTTCGAGCTGGGGCAAATAGAGTAAAGGCCCTCAGTGATCTGAGTGAGTGTCAATGAGTGTGTCGGAGCACGTCCTGGTGTGTGTGTGTGTGTGTGTGTGTGTGTGTGTGTGTGTGTGTGTGTGTGTGTGTGTGTGTGTGTGTGTGTGTGTGTGTGTGTGTGTGTGTGTGTGTGTGTGTGTGTGTGTGTGTGTCTGTGTGTGTGTGTCTGTGTGTGTGTGTGTGTGTGATCTCGCTCCATTAAGAGTGGGAGATATACTGTAGTTTGGGCTGAGATCCAAACGCAGAGGAACATAAGATGGTTTTATTTGATACAGCTTTAAAGCCTCAACTACAATGAAGCATGTGTGTGTGTGTGTGTGTATATGTGTGTGTGTGTGTGTGTGTGTGTGTGTGTATGTGTGAGAGAGAGAGAGTGAGGGGGGGGGGAATACATGAATGCCCTTCTCTCTCCTCCTAATGACCATTCATCTGTAAAGGTGAAAAGGAGACGGCACATTACGGAGCTTTTAGTCAGAGTGATAGAGTTTTTCTTTTTTTTTTTACAGGTGACCACACTTAGAGCTCAAGCCCCCCCCGCGTCGCTAACACTCGTGACATCACTTAAATGCCTTTACAGAATAGTATAATGGGCAGGTTTTAATGTAAACTCAATAGCTAATGTGAGAAAAACTAAATATCGCGTCACAGACTCTTGCCTGTGACTCGTGAAGGTTGTTCAAACTTTAGCGTCGACACAGAGAAGTCACGGCGAGTTTAAGAGCGACAGAGCGGTGGCGTGTTCTCAACCTGTGACCTTTAGGAACTTATCGATCTGTTTGCCTGCTCCTTCATTAACCAGGAGCCGGAGTGAGACAGCTCAAGTGCAGCTCGCTCTCCCGGGCTGAAGAATGAGAACTGACAACGACCTTATCTGGGGACCAATGTCGATTAGAGAGTGCTGAGAGCCCAGAGTTGAATTGTTTTGCGTCCGCCTGAACTCTGCACACCGTTGGGTGAGGAGCGTTAACCCATGTGACACTAAGGGTTGGGCCTGTTGTGCGGAGGGTGGAGGGCGAACTTGTAGTATAAGGTACGAAAAACACACTTCAGTGAGGTAATTCAGAGCAGCTCCTATAGAATCTAAATGAAGCGCAGGTCACTGAACGCACACTGGATCTCTACTCTTCTCTCAGCAGGTTTATTCAAACATTAAAGAAATACAGATTTAAGTCATTTTCAGACAATTTGTTTGATTACTATTAGACTAGAAACGCTTCCAAACTCACTGTCCACACTTGCAGCAGCCCGACACCTCTGTGCTCTGAAAGCTCGCTCGGTTTCCTGTCCTGACCTCGAGCAGAAGGAAAGAAGCCGTTCTCCTCACCTGATGTTTTGCCAAATTTTGCAGATGTCTTCAGGCGAGTCACGCAGCCGCTCCGACGGCCCAAATGTTTTTAAATCGCCCGTTAAACAGCAGTAACGCCAGTAATTAGAAGATGGAGCCGCAAAGTATGATTCATGCGTCGGCCTCATATGCCAACAACTTTCAAACGAGATAAAATCATTTGTGCAGAGGTTTTATCTGTAAACAGCGTTTCTGCAGGTTTAGATACAAGTTAGATTTAAGACTTTTTAAGACATAATGAGTCTAATCTAATCTAAGTCCAATGTCAAACACGACAGATATGACGCAATGTCAGTAGAAATAGGAGTTTACTGAGATAAATTCGGAGTTATCGGTTCCATTGAATCATTAGTTCAAAGCTCGTTAACATGGCAGCGTTAAATGAATCTCTACATATTTAACACCTTCATTTTTGATTCTTTTTTTTCTGACCCTGTGGCATCTGGCAATAAGGGACATGGCGTAGGAAGTGTAAACATTTTACTACGTAAAAGTACAAATAAATAGAAAAAAATGTACTCCAGTGAAAGTAAAAGAATCAGATTAACTTTTCTACTTGGGTAACAGTAGGTTAGTACTTGGTTTTAAACACACTTAAGGTGAAAGTAAATCTATTTTGGATCCGACACACACATAACAAACGGTTACTGAAGGTGATCTGTAAGTACCGAAGACACAAGAAGAGGACACCACAGACACACACAGAGTTTTGTCTCCTCACCTCCCCCACCATGCCGTTCCACGTCCCATTGATCTTCTTGCCATGTTTGCCGTTGGTGACCAGGTAAAGGTCGTAGGTGAACTTCACCGTCTTGGCGATCTTCTTCAAGATGTCGATGCAGAAACCTTTACAGCAGCGCTTGATGTAGATCCCCGAGTCCTTCGTCTGATTACTGCACAGACGGACGGAGAGATAAATATATTAATCTGAATATATATGTCTGTCTTTGTGAGCTGTTAATTGTAATCTGGATTCTGTGAATCTGGCTCAGCCGCTCTCCTCCTGACCAAGAGTGAACTGATTTCACCTCTGCCTGCGTGAAGCTGACACAGGAAATCAACATCATTCACACACATCATTCAGGCGGTTGCCAGGTTTTTTTCTTTCTATTCCTGCCTCTATCAAAATGAACTGTTAAATTTACTCAAGCAATCAGGTTATTTTCATTATTATTCTAGGATCTGAAAGGATCTGAGCTCTGAGCCTCACAGTGTCTTGATCTGTTTCCGGCAGGGCACAGTGTTCCTCATGCAGGTCCCGCTCAGCGGATCCACGTCTTCCACGATGACGAACGGAGCCTCCTCCAAGGTCACGATGGACAGGTGGTCATCCTCCCTGGTCGCTGCCCCCCCATACAGTTCATAGCGAGGCCACACATGGTACTTCATGGACAGGGAGCCGTTCTCCCATTTACCCACCTGGAGAGAGAGAAAAGCAGCAAACAAGCAAACACAGGTTTTTATTAGTATGTTGTGTTTTAAATTGTTAAAACTGCAGACATGGAGACTTATTGTCTTAGATTGAAATCCAGTCAGTCTGAGAACGTAGCTCATCGACTGTGATGAGTCGAAACGCAACAGTAACGTACATGAAGTGAGTCACTGGGCAGGATTCCACTGGAATTAATTCCACATCGAAATAACTGCAAACATTTGCCAACGTTTGTATATTTGTTTGCTTGAAAACGTCTCATTTTTAAATTTGGCTTTTGCTTCATTTTCTTGTCGTGAATCGTCTGTCTGCCAATAAAGCAACAGGGGAGTAAGTAGAAGAGGAAGATGAGGAGAGGAGGGGAGAGGAGAGGAGAGGAAGAGATGCGGAGGGGAGAGAAAAGGAGAGATGATGAGAAGGAGATGAGAGTAGAGGAGAGGAAGAGGAGAGGAAGAGGAGAGGAAGAGGAGAGGAAGAGGAGAGGAAGAGGAGAAAAGAGGAGAGGAGGAGAGAAGAGAGAAAAGGAGAGATGACGAGAAGGAGATGAGAGTAGAGGAGAGAAAGAGGAGACAAGAGGAGAGGAGGAGAGAGGAGAAGAAGAGGAAGACTAGGAGGAGATGAGAGGAGAGGAAGAGGAGACAAGAGGAGAAGAGGAGAAGGGAGGGGAAGAGGAGAGGAGACTGGGACCCAGTGTGGAGAATGAGAGCAAGGTTAAAGTAAAGGACGAGACTGAAACAGAGGAAAGAGCAGAATTCAGATCAGGAGGAGAGCGCGGGTTGGGGAGAGAAACGGCACGATAGAGAAGTGGATGGAGAGATTAAAGGAGGGGGAAAAAAGAGAAAGGAGACGAAGAACAATTGGCGGAGGGAGAGAGACGCACAGAAGTATAAATGGAGCAAAAGAGTCAAGTGAGTTTCTGTGCGACGGAGGAAGAGAAGCAGAGACGCAGCTCGTTCAGATTCTAAATGCTTCTGAAGAGGAGAGTCCAGCTGCAGGTCTGGAGGACCCTGAGGATCCTCGTGGCTCTCCTCCACTGAAGGAGCATCATCAATTAATCAATTTCCCCCCCCCCCCCGGTGCCGGTCACATGAACCCAAACCTGGAGCCGACGGCCTGCGTCTCCTCCTCCACCGGTGCCCGGCACCTCCCTTTCGGCCAGAGGAAGGACACGTGCCGACATGGATACGGATCATGAGTTCATTTGACACGCTGTAATGGAGGAAAGGGGAGCTGTGGCTGAAGTGTGTAAACTCTGGTTTGCACACTTGTTAAATATGTAAATGCACACACACTCACAAACACTCACAAACACTCACACACACTCACACACTCACACACACACACACACAGACACACACAGCACCCCAGGGAACACAAAGTTGGCAAAGCTGCCCGGAGTGGACAAGCTGAGCCTGTGTATCCCTTGGGCAGAATGCAGCCTGCAGCCTTCTCCGAGCTGCACAAGTGTAAGTAAGCGATAGAGACGGACAAGGATGGAGGGAGAGAGTGAAAGTGAGATAGAGCGAGAGAGAAAGGTACGGGGGGCGGGGGGATAGTAAAGGGTTAAAACTCAGCCTGGAGGGGAGTAAACGGGACTGGACACTACAGAGTCTGCACACTACTTCAAAGGGAGGTGGAGGGATGGTTGTAGGAGCTGGAACTCATTAGGATCCAAGAAAAGTGGTTCAGCTGGAAGTCAAGCTAAGAATTAAACATGAGCGAGGGAGCTGGAGGAGAGAGAGAGAGATAGGGAGGGAGGGAGGGAGAGAGAGAGGAGGTGGTGCAGGCGGCGAGGGGAGAAAGAGAGAAAGAGAGGAGACAGGAGGGGAGCGATTCACCTTGTTCTCTGATCAGAGGACAGAATATAGATTAGAGAGGCAGAAGAAAGAGAAATACTGAGAATAAAGAGCAGGATGAGTCGTTCTGCAGGACGCAGACACAATGGAGGGCGAGCGCCAGGAAACACAGATGCAGGCCGGGCGGCGGTGCAGGTGGTGACGAGCGTCGGGTTCGTTTAAGGTTGTTGGTTTCAGGGGGTTTGAACAATCTGCACAACAACCATCTCTGTTTCCCCTCTTCAAACCTGATTTATTTAACCTTCACTTGATCAGAAGAAAGTTTACTGCTCATAAAGTCTGGTTTATTAAGGACGGTTGTGTATTTAAAGCTTGGGTTGGTAATCCTGGGAAAGGGAACAGGGCCAGGCTACACAATGAGCTGTTGAAAACAACTTTTAAACCATGTGTCTATGCTGATCATATGCATATCTACAAACTAGGGCTGAACAAAAACTACATCAAGATAAATAATGATCACAATATTATCTTTTGTAAGTGTAAGGATTGATTCATGCTGCTGAGTGAATTTTGTGGCTTTAAGATGAGGTTGTGTGACATCTCCTCACAATATTTGACTTTTGTCACATTGCTATTGATGAAAATTACCAACCTACACAGGGGATGTGCAGGTAAACATATTTTAAACATTAGTTTTTCATTTGAGTTTCTTTTAGAACTAATCTAGGTCCTTAGTGTGTGAAGTCGCCCTGACTCTTCATCCCTGAGAACCTGTGGCTCCAAACATGAGACCCAGACGATTCCTTTCATGACGTTTATCATTCATCTTTCATACTTTAGGACTTTCAAAGGGACGCAGCTGACCTGACTTGAGAATCTGGGATCCATCTCTGAAGTGAGCCCGTACGTGCACAAACAGAGGGATGAGAAATATCTAAGATTTGTTATTGATGTCTGTGTGAAGGTGAGAACTTGCTCAGCGTATACGAGTTGATAAACGAGGCCTCGAACACGGCTCATCACCATTCAGCTGCCATCCAAACCTGAGGGGTCCTGCAACATTAACTTTTTCAGAGTCTCACCGGACTACAAATTCTCTGATAACTGCATCGGCCCCTTGTCAACACACTGCAGCTTAGACACACACACACAGACACACACACAGACACACACACACGGCCGCTGAAAGTCAAACGGTGGCAGATTTCAGCAAACACAAGCTCCTCCAGCGTCTCTGATTACAGAGGTCGTCCTCAGAGAGACTCCTGTGCGACCGGGGGACGTGAGATACAGGACGTGCAGCTTCACGAGCATATTTAACTTCTCCAAGCAGAAACCCTTATATCTTATAATGCATGTCTTTGTGCTGTAGCCTTGTAAAGTATGATGAGACAGAAAGATGAACATGAACCCAGCCGGTGTCTTACTCTGTGGAGTTTGCATGTTCTACTCGTGACTGCGATGGTTTCCTCCCTTTAGGATAATTTGAGTTATGTATTAATGTGAGTGGGTTAGGCCTCGAGCTACGTGGCCACCTGTGAACCTCTCGCCCTGTTTCACCCGGGATTGGCTCCAGCCCTCAAAGGATAAGCGGTGTCGATAATTGATGAACAGAATTCCTTTGATACCTTTTTAGCTCGATTAAAAACCTCCAAAAAGAATCATGCATTTTTTAAGAACAATGCATAAATCATGTTTAATATGAGAGAGCTTTGCAAACTTTTAAGATGAGCAGCTGTGGCCTCCTGCAGCAGTCTCAGCACATCGCCTCTCCGGAGTCGCTGCTGCAGTTTATTGCTCAAAGGCACCTTTGCCTCTCTGATAATATCTAATCAGAGCAGCGCCCATAAAGCTTAAGGCTTAAAATGCTTAAAAAGTGGAAATCACTCGATGGGAGATGCAGATAGAGAGACACAGACTCGTGGACCAATCAGGGACTGAACTTTCAGAATAAAGCTGAGTCGCTAAAACACAGACATTCATTCTTCACGTGTTATTTAACACCAGAGGAATTTTAAAGGCCACGAACGAGCGGTTTCTTTGCAATTTGAAGTACAGACGCACACACACACACATATGTCCTCTCACCCGGTCCCACTGTCTGTCCTTGTTGAGCAGGATGATGACCAGCTTGGGGTGCATCTGGTATCCGTCCTCGCTGAACGACAGGTTACGTCCCTCGAACGTCACATTCATCAGGTACCTGTGGAAAGAGAGAGAGAGAGAGAGAGACTCGTTCAGAAGCGGAGTCATCGCTGAAAAAAAAAATGTCCTCAGCACCAGCAGCTCACAAACGCTTTATTTGCTCCGTGGATCCACATCATTTCTCGTTCAATGGCTCAATTCCCCGAACATCAAAGTTTCATTGATATGTCGGTTTATTTTGGGCGACGGCAATTTTATTTATACAGCCGATTTTCAAAGAAACTCAGCGTTCTTCACAGAGAGAGAATGATGTCGGCCCTGCTTTTCTATTACCGGGTGAATGTGATGACTTTAAGATTCGCGGAAGACTTAATAAAATTAAAATCCTTATCATCAGATCATCGTCAACAAAATAACGACAAAAACAACAAATGTGAATGTCCTAATTTTACCTGAATCTCAACTTTGCTTGGACAATATCCTTTTTATTGGAATAATCAAAATTCACATAGTTCTAAATGAAAAATCTTTTGTTATATACAAGTAAAATTAATTTAATTGGCTGTCTCACACTATTGTGTAACTCTGGCTCGTGGAGCATGAAGCAGGAGAACAAATGATCTCACCGGACACGTGGACGACTCGTTAAGAATTGATGAAAATGTCAAGTATTTGCTTACATCAGCTAAAAGATCAATTGATTTTTAAGTCTGTCTGTCGAAACATTAAAGCCGGCGAAGAAGAGAGGGATGAAGAAAGGAGGCAGAGGACGGAGGATGCAGTTTTTATGTAACAAAAAATACTGGTTGTGTTTCTGTGTGTGTGTGTGTGTGTGCTTGTGTGTGTTTAGTGCCTTGTGTGCTGTAAGAGGAGAAACTGAGAGAAAGCAGCATTGTTTCTGTCAGGTGAAATCATTTCACCTCTCTTCAAAAAAACACAACGCACTCACACCCACACACACGGACACACACATGTGCGAAACACAGTTTTCTCTTGCAGTGATTATGGCGAATGTGCGTGGGAGTGTGTAAGTGTGTGTATATGAGAACAGGAATGTTTATGTCAGGTGAACTCAGATCACTTCTCTGTCATCCCACTCACACACACACACACACACACACACGCACACACACACACACACCATCTGTTAACTCTTTCCCTCCCTCGCGCTGCACTCTCTCTCCCTTCATCTCTCTCTCTCGCTCGCTGTGTGGCTGTTTCCATGGAAACACTGCCTCCAAACCATGCTCGCCATATACAGTATATGTAGATGAATAAATAAACGACAAGCGGGTGTGTAGCTGTGTGTGTGTAGCTGTGTGTGTGTGTGTGTAGCGCTGGCTCGATGTGTGTGTGTGGCGCGTGAACAACGGAGCGGGTCGTGAATCTGGATCTGTTTGTCGTGAGTTTTCACCAGAGAGCGATAACACTCCAGCTCTCACTGCTTCACCTTCCCTCCTCTCAGACGCCTGTTGGAGCCAATCACATCCGAGGGAGACTCAGACCTAACGGAGGCCTCACGCAAATATAACAATCTAATACAAGTTGCTGTTTTCCTTTTTGTTTCTATGCATACTGATCTCTGCAGGAGCGACTTATGTAATAACGGAGCAATTACTGCTCCCTTCTTCTACTTCCTGTATTAAATATAGATCTTTTCAACGGGCCGTGACGAGCGGAATCATCCGGCATCATATCACCATCGCATGCAGCCCTGTGTGCCCCCCCCACAGCCCCGGCCTGTCGAGCCCTGGCTCTGATACAAAGTGCACAGAATCTGCTGCATAAATCATGAGCCATTTACAAAATGACTTGACGCTGCGCCCCCCCCCCCCCCCTTTTAATCTTTACTGAGCAAGCGACCGCTACATGCTGCAATGTGGGGCCTTTGTGTTAGTCTGTGTCTCTGTGTGTGTGTGTGCGTCCGACACACGTTGACGGCAGAAAACCGAGCGAAACACAAGCATATGTGTGTTGCCATGGCACCCACAACCACTGTGACTTCCAAGCCAATCTGTTGCGTAACTATGGCAACGGTAATCTCGCAGAGGGTGGGAGGAAAAAAGAGAGACGGTGAGAGAGAGAGAGAGAGAGAGAGAGAGAGAGAGAGAGAGAAAGAGAGAGATAGAGAGAGAGAGAGAGGGGAGAGATGGTGGCATTCGAAGAGAACGAGGGAGGAGATGGAACGTATTGGAAGCTGAGTTCCCTGTGACTGCTGTGGTTAGAGGAGCCATAGAGGGGGGGGGGGCGTTTACTCAGCATTCACATCCTCACAGATATATTTACACACTTTATCCACATCTGGAACCTCTGCTGTGCAGCTACTGGGAGAACTGGGAGGTGTGTGTCACTTGACGCTGGCTGACAGTCAGCGTCAAAACTCCAACGGCCTCCCTGTGTTTCCTGAAGCTACCGATTGTACCGCCAGACGCCATGAAGCTGCGTCCATTGCTCGGAACGCTCTGCACACATCCGCCCCCACACCCGACACTTTCCAGCTCCGTCCAGAGGTGAATACCACATCTGTATTGAACAGCAGGTGGATTCAAACTCACACACCAGCAGCATCTGTCTTCAGCTGGCAAATGAGAGCGAGCGACCCTGCTCCCTTCAGCCACTGAGTCCTGGCTGTGTGGAGCATTAAAGACATTTCACATAATCTGTCCTTTACAGTTTTGTTTCCAGGGAGATTCATGCTTTTGCAAATCAGAACAACACAGTGCCAGACACACACACACACACACACAGACACACTCACACACACATGCCATGCTAACTCCACGGCCTGACACAGATACGTTTTAGCGCATGTTCTCCCGTGAATAATGGACGAGTTTGTGTGAAATATTGATAAGTCATTTTTAATAAATTAACCCCGACATGAATTAGTCATGAATTACACTCCTTAGCAATTACTGTGGTGCAATGTACTTATTGGATTTGTAGAGGAGGAATCTATATGGAAGATGAGAACGTATCCCAGATGGCGTTGTGCGGTCGAGACAGACAAACATAGTGTAGCGTTGCTGCATGCACACTCGGGGTAGAGCGGCGTGCATGTGTGTGTGTGTGTGCGGGTGGGGGGGGGGTGTGAACATGCATGCATCATGTGGTATCTGCGAGTGTAATAAATTGTGCTAATGGAAAGAAAGCAGAGAGGACAAGAGGCAGAGAGAAGAGTGTGGGTGGGGGGGGGGGCGGGGTACTAGATATGTGCTTTTGATTTGATTTACTTTTGACAAATGATGGACAGACAATTAATTCAAATTAATGATCATGGAGTCAAACCAAAGTGGAAGCCCTTGAACAAATCGGATTATCTACATTTTAGAGATAATGAAGATACTTGAGGTGATTTTATCCTCCTCTTGGTTTTCTGTCTTCTGAGCATTTTGGAATAAAACAAACAAAAGCCTGAAAAGACAAACTAAACCCATCATCCTCCACTGGTTTCAAAACACTGATGTAATTTTCATCAATAACAATATAATAAAAGTCAAATATATATTGATGTAATGCTTCTACATATGTAAAGTCGTCTTCTATCACCAGTTGTGTAGCCTGGTCCTGTTCCCTTTCCTAGGATTACCAACCCTAGCTTTAAATACACAACTGTCCTTAAACATAAACCAGACTGTATGAGTAGTAAACTTCCTCTGATCAAGTGAAGGTTAAATAAAATCTGAACTTTTTAGATAATCTAACCTTTCTACTATTATCCAAGGACGAAATAAGAACAACATATTGCACACACACACAAACACACACACACACACAGACACACATGCCATGCTAACTCCGTGACCTGACACAGATACGCTTTATCTCATGCTCTGACGTGAATAATGGACGAGTTGTGTGAAATATTGATTTTTTTTATATTTTGTGCATGAGTAGTTCATAAGTTTAGTCTCTGTCGTACTTATGGTCTCTTCTAAAAAGACACTTTCAGTCAATAATAATAATAATAGGAAGACAAATAATAATTCATCGTCATCATCCTTCCAGATCCATGAGGGCTTGAACCACAGAAAAGAAACTGAGCCGAGGAAAATAGATTTGGCGACAGAGACAGATGGAAAGATTTAGGATAAAAAGAAAGAGAGAAGTGAAAGAGGAGAAGAAGACAGACGGAAGACGCTGGAGAGACAGAGCAGGAGCGTCCTGACCTACTTCTAATCAAGCTCCATCACAAGCAGGCACCTGTGTAACGCCTCCTGCTGGCCTGCTCCATAAACACACACTCACATGGCCTTTATATACATCTGAAATAGATAGAAACACACACACACACACACACACACAGGTGGACACACACCATCCATCGAACTGGCACACACTCATCCCTCAGCTCAATAGAGTGAAACTGCTGCTTCACAGTGCTCCGCACGCACACAGCAAAACACACACAAACACACACACACACACACACACACACACACACACACACACACACACACACACACAAACACACACACGTAAACACACAAACACATTGACACTCTTTCCTCACTGAGGAAACAGAAGTTCAGAAATGTTCCACTGAGCTTAAAAAAAGGACTTGACACCTTTCCAACTCCGAGCTCATTTGGAACCTGTCCACGCCTGGCAAGGTCAGGGCCGCTGTTGTCAAACTCATGATTCTCACACTGCTGCGTATTGCTCGCCCATGTTCTCTCTCTCTCTCTCTCTCTCTCTCTCTCTCTCTCTCTCTCTCTCTCTCTCTCTCTCTCTCTCTCTCTGCCCCCTGGCTCTCTGTGCTCTGCTCCCTTCCTTCCTCTTCTTTGCTATCTTCACTTGTCAGGCTGGTACTGTAGCATTAGCTGGAATGTCACAGCGCCGGCTACAGTGGACTCAATTTACTCAGTGGAGTGGCATGTCCTCCTCTTGTGGTTCTTGCATGAAGGCGCCGAGGGCTGGACAAGAAAACTGGGAGCAGAGAAGGGATCCGAAGAATGTGGTGCGGCCAGCGAGTCAAGAAGATGAGCGTGACCATCCGACAGCAGAACGACATGTAGATGATGTGCATCTCATCCTGAGCCTTAAAACATACGATGTTTGGTCAAATCCAACATATGTATTATTGTAATATGTTCTCTCCAATCTCCCGTCCTGTCCTTCAACATTTGTTTTGCTGCTTGAGATTCTTATATCAGGGATTCAAGTTTTTTTAAAGTCGTGGTTCAAAATCCGTCCCAGAATGAATCTGAAAGGAGAGAATGGTCCCTGCTCTTCCCGTGTCCTGCTACCAGGAGAACCTGCTGCTGTGTACGTGGACAGACTGTGGAGGAGCTCAGCCAGTTGGGGAGAATTTATGTGATTTAATATAAAACTAGGAGGACAAAATAAGAGTCCATGAAGGCTTGTTAGTAGGCAGGAAGAGGAGTTGAAATCCAGCCGTCCATCATGTGTCCACTGCTCCTCCTGCCGGGGTCGCAGGGGTCGCCGGAGCTAATCCCAGTTGACACTGGGCGAGAGGCGGGCGACACCCTGGACTGGTCGCTAGTATATCACTGGGCTGACAACCATTCACACCTAGAGCCTCCAGTTAACTGAACCCCAATCTGCAGGTCTTTAACCGCCCACCAGCTAGAACCAGTTAAATAAAAATGGCAGATATTTGATTGAAATATTTCGTTAAATATATCCACAGCTGAAGCAGATCGCTGACACTGAAAGGTGAATTGTTAAAGCAGCTAATAGCAGAGGGATAAACAATCACAATCGTTAAGAGGGTAATGGATTGAAATGTCAGAGCGGCTGAAAGTAATGGAGGAACAAACGATAGTTAAGCTGAACAGAAAATTGGTGGTTGAAAGAGCTGAAATCAATGGAAATGGAATCGAAAACTGAGAGTTCATTTATTCTAAAAACACACACACACACACAGACACACACACACACACACTTTGATGGACGTGCTGCACCAACAGTATTTTATTTCCATCCCATACTTAGGATGCAAAGAGGAGGTGCTTCAGGAAATACACGAGGGGATAACTGGGGGTCCCAACCTGTTCTCCTCTGATTCTAATCCCACATCTGACACCCGGTTCATTTTCCAGACTAATACTTATTTGTTTACGCGCCTGCAATCAAATACCCTCTAATGCGAATTACTAGTGACTCCACCTGATTTATGAATGAATTCCTTTAAAGGTCTGTTTGAAAAATGTACAATTGGTCGTTTGAATTCACCAGAGAGAGAATGTGAGTTTTTCTTTTCCCACCCTACACCATAGCTTTGAGTCGCTTCCCTCTCGGCCGATCTTTCATCTGCTCTTCCATCGATTCGCTCGGTGCTGGAGCAGCCGAGCAGCGGGGGGGGGCGTCCAGTCCACCGAGCAGCAAACCAGGCAGGCAGCCACTCATGCACTCCCTCGCTGCTCTATAGACTGTAGGCCAAATGCTAATCTCCTGATTGAACGCTCCAAGACAAAGGTTATCACCAAACAAATTTAGTTAAGGCGGCGGGGGGGCGAAGATCTCACCAGCGCCTACAACTGATCTAATCAACACTCGGATGAGTTGATTATAAGACTGCAGGTCTGGAGCGCAGGAGAGGAGAGGAGGAGAGGAGGAGAGGAGGAGAGGAGGAGAGGAGGAGAGGAGGAGAGGAGGAGAGGAGGAGAGGAGGAGAGGAGAGGAGGAGATGAGGAGAGGAAGAGAGGAGAGGAGAGGATTATATTTATTGAGACATTAACAAAACAAAAAACACTTTTTACATCATCCCTCAAACACAAAACAAAACCAACAAACTACGATAAAACAGAAAGCGTCAAAAGTCAAAAACAAAATCTCTCATAAAAAATTAATAATGAGCTGTTCAACATCATCACCCAGAGGAGAAGAGTGGAACGAAGGAGAGGACAGAAGAGGAGAGGAGAGGAGACAGAGGAAGAGAGGAAAGAGGAAGAGAGGACAGTAGAGAGGAGGGGAGGAGACAGAAGAAGAGAGGAAAGAGGAGGAGAGGACAGAAGAGAGGAGGGGAGGAGACAGAAGAAGAGAGGAAAGAGGAGGAGAGGACAAGGAAGAGAAGACAGGGAAGAAGAGGACAGCAGAGGAGGGGACAGGGGAATAGAGAGGGGAAGAAGAGAGGACAGAGAAGGAAACGAGAGAGAAGCAAGGGCATAAGAGAAGAGGACAGAGGATTAGAGGACAGAGGGGAGAAGAAGAGAGAACAGAAGAGGAAAGGAGACAGAAAAAGAGAGGAAAGAGGAAGAGAGGACAGAAGAAGAGAGGAGGAGAGGACCAAGGAAGAGAGGGGAGAAGAAGAAAGGACACAGGAGGAGAGGACAGAGGAATAGAGGACAGGGAAGAAGAGGACAGTAGAGGAGAGGACAGGGGAATAGAGAGGGGAAGAAGAGAGGACAGAGAAGGAAACAAGAGAGAAGCGAGGGCATAAGAGAAGAGGACAGAGGATTAGAGGACAGAGGGGAGAAGAAGAGAGAACAGAAGAGGAAAGGAGAGGAGACGACAGGGAAGAAGAGGACAGTAGAGGACAGAAGAAGAGAGGACAGAAGAAGAGAGGACAGGGAAGAAGAGGACAGTAGAGGAGAGGACAGTAGAGGAGAGGACAGGGGAATAGAGAGAGGAAGAAGAGAGGACAGAGAAGGAAACAAGAGAGAAGCGAGGGCATAAGAGAAGAGGACAGAGGATTAGAGGACAGAGGGGAGAAGAAGAGAGAACAGAAGAGGAAAGGAGAGGAGACGACAGGGAAGAAGAGGACAGTAGAGGACAGAAGAAGAGAGGACAGAAGAAGAGAGGACAGGGAAGAAGAGGACAGAAGAGGACAGGACAACACAAAGAGAAAAGCAGATGTATAAAAGAGGCAGAATGAAGGAGAGAGGACAGAAGAGAAGAAAGGATCAGAACAGGATGGAGCAGAGATCAGAGAGCAGCCTAGGACCCGACAGCAGAGTCGAGTCACACAGCAGCCGAGCAGGGGAATTGTATTCTGGGGCAACACAAGCTGCCATGAACCAAACTGTTATCTCCGAGCGGTAAGCAGTGGTGAAACAAATGCAGAAAGCCTCAGAAAGGAGTGAACACGCAGCAGACAGAGGCTGAAGTGACTTCTAAAGACTTTCCTGGAGCGGACAACAAAGCCGCTGCCTTAGTCCAGGATGCAGTTTAAGTTTGGAGCAGAAAATTGATCCGAATCCCTCATAGGCGTCTAAAGAGCTGCTGGTTCCTGTAGCAGAGCCCCTGTGTTCTCCAGCTGCTGTGTGTGTGTTTGTGAAGGAACACATCTATGGCAAAGTGTGTGTGTGTGTGTGTGTGTGTGTGTGTGTGTGTGTGTGTGTGTGTGTGTGTGTGTGTGTGTGTGTGTGTGTGTGTGTGTGTGTGTGTGTGTGTGTGTGTGTGTGTGTGTGAAGTGTGTGTCCGTGTTATTAATGACAAACACTTGTGTAACTGAGAATGAGGATACAGCTGCTTTTATACCCGATCCTGATAAGGTAGGAAACAAGACAGTGACGGCTGCTGTAAAAGCTGAATATCTCTTACACACACACACACACACACACACACACACACACACACACACACACACACACACACACTACAGTTCCGACAACCAAGGGAGGAACTTTTTTTTGATATCCTATTTAGTTTGGTTTAGAATTAAACACTAAATGTTTGACCTATTCCAGGGAAGGAAGATTTATTCAAAAACTACTGCTGTTCATTCAAGAAAAACATTAAGTTTTGCTGCAAATTGTGCGTTTTACAACATTGTCATCATTTTAACGGGAATAATTAGTAGATCTGAAAAAAACAATATGACATATTTAGAGAGCTGATATTTATGAGTTCGTGAAATTTGGTGCATCTTGACTAGACTGTTGAGCCGTGGCAGAAGAAAATGCTCTACTGTGTAGTTTTTATTCTTAATTTTACAATATGTCCACTGTATATGTAGAGTTAGTATAGATGTATATGTCCTTAATGACAATTTAGCAAAACGATAGCTAAAGTTAGAAGGTAAGAAATGTCTGTAGATTGATATTAAACCAACAATACATTCACTTTACATTCTGCATTGTTTCACTTGCTTATTGGCTTCCAGGGTGGTGGATATTTTCTGAATGCATCGTCTTTATGTCAATTCCATCAAATATGAGTTTATTTAAATACTGACAAGTTGAACTGAAGTATAAAGTTTATTGTGCACGAGTTGTGTGGTCATCACGACGCTCAGAAAGCACAGGTGTGAATGTGATCTACTAAAGAAAAGCAATAAGAGCTCATTCCTCTGCCGAGGCCGAACAGCTCACTTATAGATATCAGTTCTCTAAATAGGCTTAATTGTTTAAAATCAAGATCCATGAATTATTCTCCGGGAAAACAGCAAAAAAGTAAAAAAATCTCACATTGATAAAGTGAAATAAAATATAGCTGCACACACACACACACACACAGACACAAACCTCTGCAGCAGACACACACCGAGTGGCTGAGGGTTTGTGTCACTAACGTTGTCCTGAGCTCTGAGGCTCATCACCACAGGGTTCGCCGACTCACTGGGACTCGCCACTGGGACCAATTAGCTGGTGCTTCACACCCAGTTCAAAAGGCCGGACAGCTGAGGGGGTGGGGCCGGATTATCCTCAGGACTGGGGTGTCAGTGTGTGTACGATATTATTTCATAGGGGTGATCACAGTATGCAGGAGATGAAGGTGTGTGTGTGTGTGTGCCAGCTTCTGCTGCATCCACGGTTGTCATGGTTACACTGCTCTACTGTATGCCAGTGAGCACCTGAACTCCGGCTCCAAGCTGCTGTGTGCAGCAGTTTAACGTTCATAAATCATTGCCACATTAATTTGGAGACATTAGTGTAATTGTAAATAAATAAGGGTGAACAAACGAGAGCGCTGCTGAGATGCACGGCCTCTGCTCGCCAGTTTTATATCGTCCACCACGGAGCTGCAGCTTCAGGGCGAAAGGAAGTGAACTCGTTTTAACTGCTCGTGAAACATGTTCGTTTTCACTGAGCTGGTTTAAAAACACAGGGAGGGAGATGATGGACAAGCATCAGCAAATCGTCTTGAAGCCAAATACACTGAGATCTCAATGAACTCGACCCTGATACAATTATTTATGATTTCCAAGCATAATAAACTGTCAACAATTACCAAAAAACACACCAGTTTGTCAGTAACATGTTGGAGGGTGAAAATGAGGCAAAATACAGCTTTTGTCCAATTAAAGACACTAATGAGCTGCATTACGGGAAAAGTAGGATATTGAGCCACAGTATGAGGCTACATCTGCCTCTGCTGCTTCAATCTGATGGAGGTGTGATGCCGAAACACTGGAGCAAACAAACAACAACTTAAAATCGATCTAATGCCACAAATCTCTCCGTCTGTTGAACGCACATCTGGTTCATAAATAAGATTCTACTTATCGGGAAAACAAGGAAGTTCAATATCAAAAAACAGCTGTGGCTTGGACTTATCAACATATGTTTACAACAAAAAGTTCTCCAGTTCAGGTTCTGCTTCCGAACACAGGCAGGTCGAGAACAGATAAAATGTGTAAATAAGCCAGGACGCATTGTTAATTTCTGGACAGAACTGTATCATCACATTTATGACTTCACACTTGTTCTTTAACATATTTTCACATCGACCTGAACGGCCCAGTGCAGCTTCCCTCACCTGAGCACTTCGTTGGGGTTGCCTGAGATGGGGGTCTTCTTTTCAGGGGTTCCGTGGCACTCGGACTTCAGCAGGGTGTGGGGTCCGCGGTCCATCATCATGGTGGAGGTCGCCATGGTGATGATCGCCACGCCGTCGCGGACACGGGCCTCGAGGCCGTAGTCCCACTCGTCGTAGGACACGGAGAGCAGACCTGGATGGACGAAAGCAAAGGGAAGAGAGAGATCAGGAGACGTGGAGAAGACGGAAAGACGCTGAGATAGAAGGATGAGACGGATGGATTAGTAAGAACACAGGAAGCAGGAAGTACGAGAGCGAGGGAGGTGAGTTGGATGAGACGGGAAAGTGAAGCGATGGACAGACAAAGGAGGAAGAGAAGGGACAGATGGAGGGAGAGTGAGACGAGGGGATGATTCTGTGGAGGTACAACAGAGACTTCATGTTTTGAACACACTCCCAGAGACAGAGCGATGACTCAGAGACGAGAGAGGCGCTCGCATCCCGGCTGAGTGAGCGTCTCTCACCTGGCTGTGTTTGTCCATCTGTCTGTGTTAAGCTGTGTCTGTTTATCTGACTGACTGAGTCCTGCTCCCGTTTGACAATCTGTCTGTTTATGAACGTTCAATTGATCTGTCTCTCTCTCTCTTTTCTTTCTCTGTCATCTCGTCTCTTCCAGTGACCTCACGACCTTTCACCGGCTCAATCGGGTGTTTAGATCGTGGAAAAAGTAAATTTCTTTGGGTAATTAAATTTAAAAAGTGAAACACGATAAGTGAATATTTCAGTGATTAAGGCTTTAAGCTCGTGAAAATCACAAAACCCAGTATCTCCATTAAGCACTGCTGGAAATTCACACTTGGATTCTGAGCCTTTTCCTCCCGACTCTGGGACCTTGATTTCCAAATGAAATGCAAATTATATTTTCATCTTGCAAAGAGGACTTCACACCACTGAGCAGCTGCCCAGTTCTTTCTCTCCTCAGCCCAGAGAAGACGTCTCTGAAGTCGCTGGTGCAGCAGCGGCTTGATACTACGAATGTTTGGCCTGTTTCCTGCACACGTCTGTTCTGCTGGTTCTGGATCCACTTACTCCAGCCTCAGTCTCTGAAGCTCTCCCAACTTCTTCCATTGGCTGCTTGACAACCTTCTCAAGGCTGCGCTCACAACATTCTGCAAACAGCCATGTACAAACTGTATTCTTAGTGTAAAATAATGTGTATATGTTAATATCCTCAAATGCAAAATGAAACATTCTACATTTCAGCCAAAGGTTGTAATTATCTAAACAAGTCACTTTATTAACTAACTATATATTTAACTTTATCATGATATTGGAACTTTCTGAGATGCACCTGTGCCTGGAGAGTTTTGATTTCTCCAGGGACGACAGACTCAGGATTTTTTCCTCCTGTTCTCAGACTCACACAAACAGAAATGACAGTGATTTACCTTCACGTTCCCTCGAGGAAGCAGATTAATTCATCAATGTGTGTTTTTTATTATTCAGCCTTTGGAAAAAACCCCGACACGGAATTAGAGCCATTAAAACATCTATTAGAACAGAGCTGACATTTTGATAATGAGTCCCACTGATATTAAACTGCCGTTATTGATAAGATGATTAACTCAGACAAGCTGGTCATTAATAGACGACAACCAGCGTTTGTTTACTTCTGGATGGAAAACTTGACCGGCCTTGTTATTCGTTAAAATGGCCGTCAAACGATCGTTCTTCTTTGGCGAGCGCCGGCCTCAGGTCACGTGACTCCCAGTGAACACGCCCTGCCTTCAATCCAATTAATTTGTCTCTCTGTCTCTCCGTCTGCCTTTTAATGTGTCGCCCTCTCCATCCATCAGCTGATCTGCATTTATCTGACAGCGTACGACCACACGTCAACCGCTCCGCCACCATGTCAGTGGGCAGAAATAGACAGGCGCCCTGGCAACCTGCCGTCCTCGGGGGGGCCTCAGCGCTGACAGCTCCGGCCCTCCAGGACCACATCTAATGTCACACACACACTGTTGACATGTTCTCAACACTCACTCACTCCCAGCGCTGCTTCCCTTCCATGCAGAGAACTCTTATTACTTAATGGGACGGATCATACGCTGTGAGTGTGTGTGTGTGTTTGTGTGTGTGTGTGTGTGTGTGTGTGTGTGCTGCAGATGTGCATGTGCTGCATGGTCTCTTCTTCTTTTTCTACATCTCGGGAACAGAGTGAATATTCATCCGTCTCTCGGGGCATGTTTGAATGTCATAACACAGACATGTCGGCTGGAAACCGTAAAGCTGAGCAGCACTGCAGCAGCTGGACGGGTTGTTTTTGGTTTTCTGTCCAGTAAAGTGTCTCCTGTCTGTGTCTCGCTGTCAATGAGACAAACACACGTACGCAAAGAAAAAATCACAAACGCTGCGACCACACGCAGGCGACCTGATTGAGATCGTAACAGCGGAACTAACGCATGACTGGGTATTTTTGGAAACAGCTTATTATTGTCGGTGATGTCAGATTGGGAGGTTGCTGTTGGCACAGTCGGTGCAGCGGTGATGTGCAGCTCTGATCAGGAGGAGACAGAGACAGAGAGAGCAGAGAGAGAGAGAGAGAGAGAGAGAGAGAGAGAGAGAGAGAGAGAGAGAGAGAGAGAGGGAGGACGAGCAGAGAAACTCAGACACAAAGATGCAGAGAATATCAGAGGAGGCAGAAAAAACAGAGAAGCGAAGGAACAACGGTTTGAAATGAGGAGGGAAAGGAAGGAAGGAAGGAAGGAAGGAAGGAAGGAAGGAAGGAAGGAAGGAAGGAAGGAAGGAAGGAAGGAAGGAAGGAAGGAAGGAAGGAAGGAAGGAAGGAAGGAAGGAAGGAAGGAAGGAAGGAAGGAAGGAAGGAAGGAAGGAAGGAAGGAAGGAAGGAAGGAAGGAAGGAAGGAAGGAAGGAAGGAAGGAAGGAAGGAAGGAAGGAAGGAAGGAAAGAAGGGAGCAGGAGGAGAGCTAGTTCCCCAGAGTGCCAAGGAAGGCATCAGTGGAGTCTCTACATCACACACGGCGCAAAATTATTAATCGCGCCTCGTAAGCAAATTAGCCCGACAGCCAGTGCACACCTTCCGCTGAACCCTGAACCTGATGCACTCACCCCGAGCGCACGCCACGACGCCATCAGGCGCACGCTGGGCCGCTGCGTCGATTGGCTGCAGGTTCACGAGTCGGTGTGGTTGACTGCTGCTACAGGATACGTGTGGCTTTTCCTGCGGCTGAGGTTGGGACGCAGAGCCAAGGGGTCGACTGGATGATGGAGTTCCACAAGTGGACGACTCGTGTTTATAAATATGCGAGTACCTTGAGCAGATGAACCTTTATTAAACTTTGGTTTCTGAGTAATTTTGTTAAATATAATCTTACAATAAAGAGAGAGAGAAGGGAGGAAGCCATGCAGCAGAGGACACAAACTTCTGCATGCATGGCATTCTCACTACCTCACTACCTTTTAGTGGACATATAACTGTTGCAGTTTCCCAATTAGATTACATTGCAGCCACTGCCTCTGCTTTGTGGAGACAATCTACTGGACTGATTTCAAATGTTTTCATTTACACACTCATGTATAAACTAAGGGCTCAAATTGAAAGAGCTGATTCTGCTTTAACGTATAAACAGATATACACTCACACTACAGAGCTTCTCTGAGTGTCTTGTGAAATGTTGAATTTGAATCACATCCATCACACGTTAAATGAGTGACTGACATTTAGCCAGTGATCTGTCATCACGACTCATGATGATTAATCCCATGACAATTCGGTGCGAGCTGAGAAAGCTTTGTGTGTGTCCATCAGCTCCTCTCTGTAATCACCAGCGAGTCACGATTATCTCCGTGGCAACATAAATCAAGGAGGGAAGTTGTTGTGTTGATTTACATAACTGATACGGTGATATATCAAACTTTATAGAGTGGAACCCTAATTTGGAAAAGGCAAAATGACACAAACACACACCCTTAGTTTTGTTCACCCTGTCCTGCAAGTAAACACTCACCTTCTATACACAAACACACACACACACTCACCCATTTCTTTCTCATGCAAATTAAATCATGAACCAAGCACACATTTCACAGACAAACGCACAACGATATTACCCACAAAAGGCACCAAACACACACTCACAGGCGCACGGCACACACCTAACTCCAATTTAGAGTAAATCATCCATGGCTGCCAATAAGGGAGTCGAGGTAAAGAAAGTTTGAATTACAGTGCGTGAACAGCAAAAAACGATTTCAGGGTTCGGCCCGGCAACCATTTCCCAGAAACTGCTGAGGACAGGCGGGGGGGCGGGGGGTGTAATATCTTGCCTTCGCCGTAAATCACCGAGCCAAACACCAACAAATTATTGAGCTCATGTGTCCGGAGTGAATCTACAACCTGCTCCACCGTTCACTCTGCTGCAGAGACGAGAACTGACCAAAGTTCCATTAGTTGTGGCGGCGGCGGCGGTGGCATAACTAGCTGAGGTTTGACACCGACTGCGAGCTGGCCTTTTCTAAAAGTGTCTGTCCTCTCTCCATCCCGAGGGCTGCAAAGTGGTGTTACATGACGCGGTGTGACAGGTGGTGCCTGACGCACTGTGCGAGCAGGTTGAGTGGTTTGTTCTCCCCAACTTGGATGTCACTTTGGTTCCACGTTTGACCTTCAAAGGTTACAATGACCTCCAGTGGTGTTGTGAGGGGGGGGGGAGGCGGGATTCTCCCCTCACTTGTTAGGAAAGGTCAGGATGGTTGTTTTTTTTATTGTCTTGCAGGAGAAAAAAGTCAAAAGAACCGAAAAGTAAGAAAACTAAACTACATTTGGAAAAACAATATTTTAACGTTTGTGCTCAGCGATGGAAAAAAGATGCTTTTGAGCTTTTAAGCTTATTTGACAGGAAGTTAACAAAAAAGAGGAGACGTCCCAATTTAATTTTGATTCAAATCATCAGACTGAAATTTCTCAGATCACAATTAAGGAAGATATGAGCTGACAGAGGTTGAACTATTTGTTGGGACTTTGACTCTGACTGGTTGTATTTCTCTAAATCAACGTCCCAGAGAAATGGTTCTAATGTCGTTTTAAAGCTCTGTTTCAGACCCATATTTATCTAAACTGTAATAAATAGCAACATTTTGATTATTATTTCTTTGTTATATCACTTTTCTTGTGAACGTTTTGGAGATGCCCAGCCAATTTCCTTATTCTCTTCTCATCTCTCACAGCTTTATGAATTATTACAACAGTTTAAGTTGAATTCTGTGACCCAAAAGAGTGATAACGTAACACGAGCCCATTACCTCCTGGTTGTCACTTTACAGATGAGATGTGACAAAGATCAGATTGCACTTCATCACTGACCTCTCAGTCTGCGCAGAGCTAGAGACCGAGCCCACCTGCGTAGACCCATGCGTTCACGCTACTTCTTGATAAACATCATCTAAACACTGCATGAAATCTAATTGCTGTCCTTACAAAGGGTTTAGGATCCCGGCTCAAGGCAAGTAGTTCTCCACGCCGAGATAAGAAACCATAATCCCATTGTTACTCCTCACTTTGACGCAGACATGTTTCCGTACCTATGGGGAACTCCGACGGCACGGAGATAGTGTCTCCAGCGACCAGAGAGGGTGAGATCCAGGTGTAGCCGTAGCCGGTGATCCCGACAGAGTGGGACACCTCGAAGATGGTGTTGGCCTCTTCCTTTGTGCAGTAGAGAAGAATGACCGGGCTCTGCAGCTTCTTCAGCTGGTTCTGGATCTTGGAATCTCCGTCGTCCACGGTCATGTCGAGTAAGATCACTTCCTCCAGCTCCCAGCCCACGAAGCTGTTCTCCACGGTGCTACGGATCTGAACGGAGGAAACAGAGGAAAACTCGTCCTTAGATACTATTGTTGTGTAATTTCTTTAATTTATTGACAAATGTATACAAGTAAACTAGTTTCTGTCTCACTAATCTAACCGATGAATTCATTAGAAGAGCGTGAAGCAGTAAGATTAAACACAAGTGGGATTATCAGAGGGGAGGTCCAGTTCATACCAACCTCTGAATGATCTGCTAACTTGTGTTTAATCAGCATCAGATGATAAAAGCTTGTTAATTAGCTCCACCAAGGAGCTTATGTCTTTATTGCTGTTTGTTTGTCTGTAGCTAGATTTCTCAAAAGCAGCTGAACTGATTTCCATGACCTTTTGTGAAGGGGTGGGACTCGACTCAGGGAAGAACTCGTTCAATTTTGGACTGGATCCAGATAAATGTGCTGATCCAGGAATTGTTTTCCAATTTCTTTAAGATGTTTTTTCCACATTTTCGTAAAACCAAATCAGCCTCGGCAAAGGTCTGAACTCTCTGAGCGTCCTTGAAGTATATGTCACAGAGCAGGGCTGAAATATTTTCATTGTGATGAAGATGTTTCACTCGTGCTCTCCAGCCCATGTTCTATACTGAATCCCCTTCTCTCTATCGCAGTATTCACAGGACCCAAGGCCGAGTGAGGAAGACAGAAGTGAACATTAGATCCTGGGAGACAGACGGAGAGGACACAGACACATTCGTTTGGCGAGAGGAATCAAGGTTTAGATATATTCGTGCAATAGAACATCTCCACATGAAGACTGATTGTATGTGGCCGCTGTGACAAGTTAATAACAATTAACCGTCTCCCTGATGATGCTTCAGCATTGAGACTAAATACTTCTGCCTCAAACTTCATTCCTTCAGCCTCCCTCACATTACATAAACGTGGTTTGTGTTTTATTTCCTTGGCGTCCACGTCTCGGCTGAGCGCGGTTACCTTGGTGACGAAGTCCTGGTAACCCGGGTAGTAGGTGGTGACGATGGAGAAGATGTACCAGTCGTATTCCTCCATGATGTTGAGGATGACCGAAGCCTGCTGCTCGATGGAGGGGCCGAACTGAAAGAACATGGAGTTGTCGTCCTGGGAGAGAAGACACACAAAACACACAGCGGTTACCTAACAGCACTGTCCTGGACTTTAATGGTCCTCGGCTTCACACACACACACACACACACACACACACACACACACACACACACACACACACACACACACACACACACACACACACACACACACACACACACACACACACACACACACACACACACACACACGGGAGAACAGCAGCTACTCACAGGACGGCGGCGGATTCGTGACATTACTGGTGCGAGCTTTAATTTAGCTGCTTTTATTCTCTCTCGCTCGCAGAGGAGAGAGGAGAGAGGAGAGAGGACACCAGTGGGCTAATGTAATGATACCGGTCGTGATTTTCATTAGTTGCCTTTATGACTCCTGTAATGAGTTTGTACACGTGGGTGGGGGGGGAGACTCGAGGCTGCTGTCCTCAATGTCATCTGTCGTTTTCATCCGTTTGTTTTATCACAAGCTCATTGAAACGATGCAATATCAGTGTGGAGCCTCCTGCTGTAAACACACTTCCCCCGGAACACTCCTCAGATTAAACATTTACGGACTTCCTTCCACTGGAGAAGCTCAATCTGCAGCTCTGACCCTCAGATAAACGACTCTCACGCCGATGTCCAGGCCACAAAGTGTTGAGGAGAAACACTGAGCTGGACAGAATGAGAGGAGGAGGTGAGAGATGTGAGTCTAGACAAGTCCTGAGCCGGTTGTTGTGCAAGTGTGAGTCAACGACTGTAGGTACAATGCACTGTGTTGGTGTTCTGGTATGTTAATGTGGTAAATAACATGAATGAGTGTTTATTATGAAAGGATTTTGAGTGAGTGAGCTCGGTGGCAGCTGACAGCCGGGCGGGCAGGGTGTTGAAATCTCCCCGGCTTCGTAGGACTCTCTCTCTCTCTTTCTCCCTCTCTCTCTTTCTGGCTCGCTCGACATCAAACGCTAACCTGCCCCTCCCAGGGGACGCACGCGGGTTGATCCGTTACCTTGTTGTTGTATTAATGAGATCAGGGCTGTTACCGTGGAGGTGGCCCGCCGACGGCTACCATGCACGTGAAACACTTTGCAGAATAATGAGCGCCAGGTTGAAAACATGTCATTATCCCCATGTTGTGTGAAATAAGAAAACATGTGAATCTGAAGCCGGGTTCGATGCCGTCGAGGCTGCGTGCGTCACATACTGATGCCGTGGTCATGTGCCTCAGATAACTTGAATCCATCCCTTCCTCAACTTCTTCTCTCTCGTCCTTCATCCATCTGTTCTCTCACTTCGCCGTCCCATCTATACCAGTGGAATTACCGCCAGGGCACAGTTATAATTGAATTTCCAGACTCGCGCACACTCTCGCCTCCTCCTTTATCCTGCGTACAGCACCCCCCATCACCCTGTTTCCTCTGGCTTTCTCTCTCTATCGCTGTCTTCTTCTTAAGAGCAGCATTAATGTACTGTCCAACGCACTTATTCAGAGTGCCAGAGGTCTGCAGGATTTTCATTCGGTTACGAGAAAGAAGAAACATGCTAAAAGAAGCAGAAGACAGAAGCAGGGGATGAAGACACAGGGAGGGAGAGAGATATCGGGGTGAGGAAAAGTAGCTGGTGGGCTCGGATGATGAGAAAGCTTGAGCGGAATGAAGTGCTGCAAAACACCTCTCTTCATTTACAGCAACAATAATTAAGGTCTGGCCACATTACCACCTCTGATGGCATAAGGTGATCGATTAGTGAGTATTAAAACTCCCAGGGGGGGAAGCCAGGCCAGCGAGTCGGTCGGCCAGGCCAGCGAGTCGCTCGGCCAGGCCGAGGGAGCGCCGGCCAGCGAGGCTTTAAATACGCTTTCTGTCGTCTTCCCTGTGCATCCACAGCTGACGTCAGCACAGACAACAATACGCCACGGCACACAATACAGGCCGGGGGGGGGGGGGGGGGGAACGGGGGGCAAGAGAGATGCAGAGATACGAGGAGATGCAGAGAAAGAGCAGATAAAACTGTGGGAAAAAGAGAGCGGAGATAAGGGAAAAGGGAGAAAACAAGAGAGAAAAGGAATTAAGCGAGCGAGAATAAAGGATAGAGATGTACAAAGAGGAGCGAGGACGGGGCCAAGATCTGCAGCCTCCAGAGGGACGGAGGCCGAGGACAACCCGGGGACAATAGGATGAATGGAGGGGGGGGGGCAGCCTGGCAGACGGCTGTGATCCTGTATGAAGCGAGCAGTGAAGGGGCAGGAAGCCAGGAGTCAGTGATGGAGCAGGCAAACTGAGGTGTGTGCCTGTGCGTGTGTGTGTGTGTGTGTGTGTGTGTGTGTGTGTGTGTGTGTGTGTGTGTGTGTGTGTGTGTGTGTGTGTGTGTGTGTGTGTGTGTGTGTGTGTGTGCATGTCAGGCAGTCAGCCAGCCATTTAGGCAGGAGGAGGCTAAGCCTGACTCGTTCGACCACAGAGGACTGCTGCTGTCAGAGAGAGAGACGGGACACGTGTGTGTGTGTGTGTGTGTGTGTCTGTGTGTGTGTGTGTGTGTGTGTCCTCTTCTACGTGACACGTGTGTGAGATAAAGACGCATCATGTGTGATTCAGCGTCCGTACGTGTCACTTTATGAGGTTTGCGTGTGAGAGTATCAATGCCTGTTTGTGCGTCTAAATGTGCCTGGATGCTTCATTTGTGCAGATTTTGGCCTCTGTGGGCTGCTTGTTAAATGTACGTGTGTGTGTTCGGGGTGTGTGTCTGTGTGTGTGTGTGTGTGTTCCATGGCTGAAAGGCCTTGGTCGGCCTGCTCTGCCCCAGTGCCTCCAAATGAGTGCACACTCCTGGAGCACTTATTTGACTTGGAAGGGAGAGAGAGAGTCAATAGCTCAGGTATTTCAATTACACAGATAGGGGCACATCAGTGGCTGCAAAAGAAATACACCCACTTCCAATCTCGCCCCGGAATATGCACGTGCACACAAACACACACACACACACTGAATAGAGAAGTGTGTTGTACAGTGGGTAGAATACAACCCGCTGTTCCACCGTGTCAGCTGCAGATGATCTGTTTCCTGTGGGTTTTCACTACAGGCATCGGCGAGTTCATGAATCTATGGATCCGATATCACGTCTTTTAAGTATTTTAGGTTCACACAGATATGTTTTTCTTATACTAGAAATCCTTTTGTCTTTGCCGCTCCAGACTTACAGTGGTGCTGCACTGCCACTGGTGAGTAAGTGTGTTAGATAAGGAGAGATAGGCAGTGTGCATTCTGGGGAAGGTTGTCCACAGTTGCATTCTTTCAATCTATAAGAGCCGTTAAACTCTAATAAATAAAGAAGAAAGAGGCTCATGTGTCACCAATGCTAAAATACTGCACAAGAAGAACCAGAGATAATCTGTGAGATCATGTGGAACGAGCGCTTACATCCTAATTAGCCCGAGTAAAAGCACTGGGTTGACATTTCCCCTGCAACAATATTGATTTTAAGGTCTGAAGTTTACTTTACAGCGTACAGGTATTTATTTGTTCCTGTATTCTTTGTGAGGAAGCAGCGACTAAGAGGTAGAGAGTGAGTGAAACAAGAGAAAAAGACCTAGAGATGGAGAGGTAGAGCAGCTCAGAGGCAGAGGGATGATGGTGTCTGTTGCTGGGAGGTGTTTTGGCAAAGCATATTTCCATCCTGCCTATGAAGGCCCCTTTGAACCTGAGCGAGCGGGGGGGGGTGGGCTGCTATTGACGGCTGCTGCACTGCCTGATGGAACGAGAGAGGCCAGAAAGAGAGAGAGAGAAAGAGAGAGAGAGAGGAGGGATGGAGGGATGAAGAAGAGAAAGCGGGAGAGTAGGAGGTGAGGCGGGAGGAAGGGGGGGGGGAACAGCTGGCCCTCGCTTAAATATAGTGAATTTAAAAGACAGTGGGCAGGAGATAAAAACTCAGCATAGCCACAGGCGCACACACATACACAGACACACACACACACACACACACACACACACACACACACACACACACACACACACACACACACACACACACACACACACACACACACACACACACTGTAGAGCGTTCATTTCTGATAAAGCCTCTGAGCTCAAGCCACCGTCACCACTTGCGTTAAAATTACATATTGATGACGAGCCCGCCTCTCTCTCCCCCCCCTCCCTCTGTCACTCCTTCTCACTACACACACACACACACACACACACACACACACACACACACACAGACACACACACACTTACTATCTCTACCTCAATTAAACCTCCCCTCAGTCCCCGTCTTCTCTCTTCCCTCCGCTTGGCGTTTCTCGTGCCTCATCATCACATTTCTTATCGTGGAAGCCGACTTATCTTTAATCAAACGCACACAAGCTTAATTAGCTCGCACATTTGTCAGACCATCATCTAATTAACAGTGACCTTATTTTAAGTACTTTTGAACCTTAATTAAAATATAAAAAACGCATAGGTCTTCATTAAACTATGTGACTAATTTTGAGTCGACGTGAAGGGGAAGGGAAGACGTGGAAACAAAAGTACAAAAAGAAACTGGAAGGAACAAATTAAGCCGCGTAAGAGACACAATGCAGGAGAGAGTGTTTTGTTTCACATCTTAACACAATCAGAGTGTGTGTGAATGGAAGTTAATGCCACTTAACACTCGAGACACACACACACTCACACACACACACTGATGCAGGCACAGATCGTTTCTTTCTGGCCCATTTCTGCTCTAAGTTTAGCAGACGACCCACTGAGGGGCCTCTGCAGTCTGATGCTTTTCCTGCTGCTGCACTTGATTGTCCCCTGGTCCTGTTAGATTAGTAAGAGTTCCTTCTGTGAGTGTGTGTGTGTGTGTGTGTGTGTGTGTGTGTGTGTGTGTGTGTGTGTGTGTGTGTGTGTGTGTGTGTGTGTGTGTGTGTGTGTGTGTGTGTGTGTGTGTATGTGTGTGTGTGTGTGTGTGTGTGCCTCAGAGAGTTGGGCTAAGGAGACTAAATATGGAGGCTGGAGGGAAGGGTGAGTCTCCAGCATATGTGAAGCCAGTCGAGCTTTTATATCCGGGAATTTGTCTAAAAATGTAAGCTCAGTATAAATCCTATTAAATAATAACTGGGGGTTGAATCTATGATTTTGTAAATTTTGAATATTTTTTCTAATATTCTGTTTAAAACATAAGCACCATGCATGGATAAATAGTTTGATTTCTACTGTGGTAACCGACCATTACTTCACAAGCATTCCATTATTTTAGCTGACATAATGTTGTTATGCATAAAAAGCCACATTCACAGTAAATCCACTGTGTAGTATTATAGTAAGTATGTATATAATATACTTATATAGTGTTTACTGGATTTACAACTCAAAATCAAACTCAGCAGCAAAGTCAAATTAAATAATTAAAAAAGATTCGGTTCCCGTTTCTTTCTGAAGGTCGACTTTCAGATGCTTCAGACTAATAAAGCTCTCAAGTATATTTAAGAATTTCACAGGGGTCACATTAAAAAGTCCTCTAGAGACAGGGGAGTGGTTTCCAGCTCAGGTGACCAACTTTAGAAACACAGTTAAAGTCGCACTCTGGTAAAAATCAGGTTTTAAAACAAGTTTACATGATAAAAGACATGTATTTTCAGCACTGCAGTAAATAAACTTCAACCTCACACTTCATACTGTTTCCATTGATGTTTTGCTGCTTTTAGCTGATCTGTTCTCATCTCAACCTTAACAACACTCTGTGTAGCTGCTGTCAGACCTGCAGACATTTCACTGAACTTCTCCGCAGGGGTTTGAATATGAGGCAGAAAATGTCTGAGTCAGTTGCTCTGGACATTTTCTGGAACTTTTCCATCGAGTAAGATGTACGGGGAAAATTCACAGGGAGAATAATCCAATACTCCGGATACACACGTAGAAGACGGAGAAGACGTTATGTACTTCGAAAGACAACGACAATATCAATCTCTACATCTTGTCCAGACTTCTGCTGCTCCATCCAGACGCCACCTTTTACATCAATATCACATTTTCCTGTTTTAGGGCCATGAACTTTTTCCCAAGTCTTTTCTAGTTAACACTAGAAACCAGCATACAGGCCAGTGACCGTGCCTCAGTGTCGACTGAACGAAGCCGAAGCTGGTTGAACACATCCGGATGGAATCTAAGGCCGAGCCGAGTCACAGAAGTTACAGACGGAGGCATTGAGTCTTTATTGCCTCCATGAAAATCCCGGAGAAACTGAATGGACCGTTTGCATCGCTGCCGCTCGGAGACGGAGACGATAAAAAATTGTGAATGCCGATTGTAACCTTTCCCATTGAAGACAGAATCCAGATGTCAGCGGTCGATCGTGGGTTTTTTAAAGCGGTGGAATCGAGGCAGCGGGAAGTGAGGGAGACGCTAAGTTTCAGATAAGAGACGTTATTTATCCATTTATTCCCCCTCCACTCTCTCCTACCTCCGCTATCTCCTCCACTCCTGTCATATCTGCTGATTTCTATCTCCTGCTCTTGCTTGCCCTCAACTCTCCACTCTTCATCTCTCCTCCTATTATCTCCCGCTCTCTCTCCCTCCTCCCCTTCGTTCTTCGACACCCCACCCGTCCTCCTTCTTCTTCTTCTTCTCAGCGCTCCCCTGCTGCGTTTCTTTACGGCATCTTCTTCTGTTCCTTCCTCCCTCCCTCTCTCCATCTATCATGCAGTCCCAGGGTGCACCTGGGCTTCGCTGTCAGTCGGAGGCTCAGAGCCTTCATCATGCTGGGGCTGCTTCTCACCACCTCACACCACAATAACTGGATTCTGCCACAGCTTGGTTTCCTCACCTCACCCCCGATTCTACTCTTCATCTCCAACATGTGATATGTATGCAGCACAGCAAGGGCCGAGGTCAACGTTTACCCTCAAGACTGTCGGCCTATGGAAAAGAGTGAAACATGCAACCGCACGAAAGAGGTAGTGCGAGGGCTGAGGAGGAGGAGGAGGAGGAGGAGGAGGAGGGGGCGAGCGGAGAGCAAAGGAAATAGAGTGAGAGTACGGTTGATATGTGCTTCTGTGTTCTTTTCCTGGCAACACGATAAAGGCCTGCTCTCAGTCACTGTCAGCGCTGAGACCACCCTCTCTATCTCCCTCCTCCTCCTCCTCCTCTTCCTCGTCTCTCCACTTCCCAAAGCAAAGACTACTCTCTCTATCTCCCTCCTCCTCCTTCTCCTCCTCCTACTCCTCCTCTTTCTCGTCTCTCCACTTCCCAAAGCAAAGACTATCCTCTCTATCTCCCTCCTCCTCCTCTCCCTCCTCCTCCTCCTCCTCCTCCTCCTCCTCCTCCTCCTCCTCCTCCTCCTCTTCCTCGCTTCTCCACTTCCCAAAGCAAAGACTACTCTCTCTATTTCCCTCCTCCTCCTCCTCCTCCTCTTCCTCACTTCTCCACTTCCCAAAGCAAAGACCACCCTCTCTATCTCCCTCCTCCTCCTCTTCCTCCTCCTCCTCCTCCTCCTCCTCCTCCTCCTCCTCCTCCTCCTCCTCCTCCTCCTCCTCCTCCTCCTCCTCCTCCTCCTCCTCGCTTCTCCACTTCCCAAAGCAAAGACTACTCTCTCTATTTCCCTCCTCCTCCTCCTCCTCCTCTTCCTCGCTTCTCCACTTCCCAAAGCAAAGACTACCCTCTCTATCTCCCTCCTCCTCCTCCTCTTCCTCGCCTCTCCTCTTCCCAAAGCAAAGACTACTCTCCCTCCTCTATTATCTCCTCTGCTCTCCACCCGTCTCCTGCATTTTACATTTCAGGCATTTAGCCGGCGCTCTCATCTCAAACTTCGGAATCGGCCTGGAGTCCTGGTTCTCCGGCACCTGGAGAAGCGGAGGGCGCCGGGGTCGACGCCGCGGCGGCTCCGTGACATATGTAACAAATGTTCCGCATCGCCGAAATGATGATAGGAAGAAATTACACGGAGGCACGTGATAAAATGAAAACTGAGAGAGGTTCCTCCTGCAAACAGACCTCCCTCTATCTGTCTCATCCCTCGCTCGGGAGGCTGCGGGGAAAATTAAAACTCAAATCTGCTTTATTGGCGTGACAGCGGCGAGGATTTGTCTCCACAACAGAACATGTTAGAAGACGGGCTGAGACAATAAGCCAATCTGCATGCTCCTCTCCTCGTACCTCACGCTCCCTCGCCACCCGGCTCTCGTGGCGCTGCCGCTCTGTGATGCTAACGTGTCGGGACGCTCCCTCGTTATGTCACCGACAGATCCCGTCTCGTTGTGCACTTGTGGTCACCTGTGTGCATGTGCCTCATTAAAACAAAGTTGAGCCAGTGAAGCTTGAAGAAAGACAAGGAGGCAGCGAGCGAGTTGCATGTTTCCACAGACGTGAGAGGTTGTTTTTGCTTCAGGACAAACGGATGGAGTCAAAAACTAGCTGCTGGATTTATGAATACTTCAAACTGTATCGTTCCTGATCCCAGAACTTCCCTGACTTCCTCTGCATCGTACACTGTAAACACAAGATGGAAGACGCAGATGCAATTCCTCCCACGGTGCAAAAGCTGAAGACACATTATCCCGGATAAGAAAAGAGAAGAGAGAAAGAAGTTTACCTCGAGAAGCCTGTCATCACCAACAGGCTACTTTTCTCCATCTTCTCTAGTTGGCCATTGATTTTTGTTAGTGGAATAAGCGTCTGTATATTGAGATGTGAAGGGTGAAGCTGTGGCCTGTTGTCCAATCACATGGTGTGAAACCAACCTGAGCTAAAGGACGTGAGGTCACATCAACAGCTGTTCATTTACCTCCAGATGTTTAGATTAGTGATGTGACCCATTTGCTCCGGATATCAGGAAATGTTTAACGCTGAGAATTAATACAGATTAAAACATTTTAACACTGCTCTCTCTCTCTCTCTCTATGTTGCCGTGACAGAAGCCCTGTGGCTGCCAAAGCTTTTTAACCACAACAATATCTAAATGGCACACAACAGCCCATTAGAGTCATCAAGCCGTTAAACCAGCAACCGGCAACCTTCAGCCCGGCAATTAGGAATATTTCATTCACCCCCCCACTCAGACACACACACACACACACACACACACACAGAAACACACACACACACACACACACACACAGAGCCATCATTCTCTCTCCCTGTCTCTGATGCACATGCCTCTCCCCCCTTCTCTTTTATCTCTTCCTCTCCTTCTGTTTCGCCCGTCCTCTCAACCCTCTCAATTTGCACGTGCACTCTCTCGCTCACGTGCACTACTACACCTCACATCAATCCACTCTCTTTCTCTCTCTCCTCCTGGCTCCCGTGTCGCCGCAGCCGCTGAACAACAGCGGCCCCGGCAATCAGTGTCACCATCGATTAACAGATTTCACACCGCTGGACACGGATTTACACCGATGAAATGAACAGAAGGAGCACGGCCAAGATAAAAGGGAGGGGGGGGGGGTAGAGAAGGGTTTAGCGCTGCTGCTGCTGTCAGGCACTGTTTGGAAAGTAAGTGGGTCCAGCAGCAGCAGAGGAACACCAGACCTGTAGCAGGAGCGTGACTATATATCCCACAGCCCTATGTTCCCACAGCCCTATGTTCCCACAGCCCTATGTTCCCACAGCCCTATATTCCCACAACCCTATGTTCCCACAGCCCTATATTCCCACAGCCCTATATTCCCACAGCCCTATGTTCCCATAGCCCTATGTTCCCACATTTCCAATATTCATTACAGAATTAGGCCCTATGTACCTACAGTTCCCACATTTCTACCCCTGCCTGGTAGTTAAGGGTTCACCATTCCGTAGCTGGCGATTTGAAGGAGCTAGCTAGCTTCCAAACTCTCTTGAGCTCAACACCCCTTCACCTAACCCTAACCCTAACCCTAACCCTAACCCTAATTTTCAGAAAAATCTAGAAATGTCGGAACATAGGGCTGTGGGAACATTGGGACTAATTTTTCAAAATAAATCTGGGAACATAGGTCTGTGGGAACATAGGGCCTAATTTTCAAAATTGTTAGTGAAAAAAAAATCCTTATAAATGTGGGAACATAGGGCTGCGGGAACATAGGGCTGACCCCATGGAAACAGGTCTGGAGACCAAAGAGAGGCGGCTCTGCTGAGGTGAGCCGCTGATCCAACACAGGAGCAGATTTGGCAGCGACACTCGTCTGTCAGGCCAAAAAAAGCTCAAACCTTTGAACTGAGGATGAAAATGAAAGGGGGAGCGGGACAGTGGAGTAAAGGAGAGACAGAGACAGGACGGATAACAGCTGCGATTCACTCGTGTCTCTTTTTTTAAATACATTTAGAATGTCAGGGCTCAGACCATTTCTATTTTATAGTTATTCATGTTTTTATCCAACAGATTTCAGTTGGACATATTCTATTTCGTCCACTGGTACATTTACACAATTAAAAAGCTTCATCCAATTTATATAATAATAATAACTAATCACTTATCTAAAATTATATATTATTATATCTACTGCCGACTGGGTAGCAGTGTGTTTATTCTTCATATTACACCGTTTGCCCTTGAAGTTATAGCATAAGTAAAGAGGATACGTAACATTACCTTGAATAAAATTGTTATATATTTAGTTTCAATCAATGCTCAAACCCAAAGAAATCCACAAAGATCTTGTTTTTAGACATGTTATGAAAAATTGTCTGTAAAAGGTGAACATCTCGATCAGCTACAACCCACTCTTACATCTGTACTTTATATATTTGGTGTCACTTCACCACAATTTCCAAATTATCAATTTTAAAGATTCAAGATGGGAACTATAAGTGATTTGGTTAAACTACAGTTACTGAGAGTTTCCTCTACAGACTGAATCCGTCTCTGTGAGCCTCTCGTGTCATTTCTCACTCTGCCCCAATGAAACTAGTTACACATATTCAGCGTTAATGTGGAGCAACACAAAGTTCAAAGCCTGGGAATATTGTGATTTCTTAGAATGTGCAAACATTGTGATGAGGAGGGTTTAATCTCCCACTTCCTTCCAGCCACTGGTTCACAGCTGGTTATAATGGATTAAAATCGGCTATAAACCTTCACCGGACAATTAACCCTTTACATGTGATTTCATGAGCACCAACGCCTCTGATGTATGGTTTTCTTCATCCATAAGCTCTGGTTATGATTTCACACCTCGTCCTCCTGCTCCCATCCCCCTCCTCCTCCCTCCTCCTCCTGTCTCCTCCTGACAGTTGGTTGCAACAGCAGCCACAGAATCCACACTGAGGAGGTGCGAGCTCTTCTTCCTCTCGCTCGCTGCGCCTTTGTGTGCATGATGCACACATGAACGAACGCGCACGTATATATCTTGAGTGCTGCAACAAAAATGCACAATTGAGTGAAGGTGTACGTGTCCACACGTGTGTACATTCAGACACACACACACACCAGATGTGGCAGGCACACCCACTTTCTGCACCTTCCTGCATGATGTGTCACCCGACAGAAGTGGAATCATGCATCTGGAGTCGCACATACACACTTACACATGTATCTATCTCTCTCACACACACACTGGTCCCAGTTTAACGCTGTGCATGTCTTTAATGGCAGCTACTGTACTTATTGGATATACTGGCAGTGCTGCGTCATCCAGGCTTCATGTCAGAAAGACTTAAAAGAGAGAACGTTTGTTATTTCATCTACATCCATACAACATAATGTGTGTGCTGTTACTCCCCCCCACCTTGTTAAAGCTGCTCCACTCCCTCCTCACCTCATCACAGCTCTCCTCTGTCTCTGGCTTCTTCCAAACAATCTGAATTCTTAATTAAAATCTATGAATTTTTGAAATAAAGAGGCTATAAATAACTTCCAGAACCTGGTAAAACCGTGGTGCATTAACACCCACACACACACACCCACACACACACACATGAGAGGCCACAAAAAAAAAGCACACAACACATTCAGTAAAACAACATTGTTGCACCTTCCCTCCAGGCCTGAAACTAGCATGGGAACGTGCAGGTATGAACCGGTGGCAGCTGTAAACCCGAGCAGCGCCTGCAACAAGATGAATCAGATGGAGTCGGGCAGGCTGCATTCGCCAGACAAATCCCACAGCAGGTAATGGAGGAACAGAGCTGCACTGTGCGGCGCCGCGTGCTTTGCATTACAGTGAGTTTGCGTGATGAGTTGGCTCCGAAGCACTTTCAGGATATGAACTCTGAAAGCAGCAGTAATGCATTGCACAAGCAGCGGCTGAGCACGAGTGGAGGAAGAGTATTTACTGTGCAGGTGCACGCTGGGCTTCGGTCCAGTAAGTGAGTCGACAGAGTATCAATAAAACACACTCGTGTAGATGCACAGATACTCGGTGTGCATACTGAGTACATTCAGGATATATATATATATATGAAGGAGCAAAGTGCATAAACACCGGTGCAGCTTATGCAATGTTTTATTAAACATAATCACGTGCAGTATGTGAATTAGGGCATTAAATGGGGTAATTGATTTGTTAATTAGCATTTGTCCTCACTTAAGAAGGCAGTGGATTTAAGAATAACATATATAACAAAGTGGTTATGGATGAAAAACGAATAATCTTAATTTTAAAAGTGTATCGAGAACAACCCATAAAAAAACACCTTAGTAAAAGATCTAAACAAAGACAAATATATAAATATAACTGTGACGAAGTTCGGTCACATCACGTCC
Source organism: Limanda limanda (assembly GCF_963576545.1). Lineage (NCBI taxonomy): Eukaryota > Metazoa > Chordata > Actinopteri > Pleuronectiformes > Pleuronectidae > Limanda > Limanda limanda. The sequence continues at coordinate 13,358,802 of NC_083652.1, forward strand.
AACGGCACTTAGCACCATTTGTCAGCTGGAGCAGAGGTCGGCCAGCGTGCACTTTAATATGTGCGCTTTTCAAAATGAGGCATGTGAAATATCCAAGCTGCAGGTTCACTGGGCGAGAAAAAAGAAAACGTATTTAGGGATTTTTTTTTAAAGAGCAGGAGCCGACCAGCTGGGACATGATGGACACACACCGGGTACAGGAGGACCACGAGATTTGAAGTAGTGCAACATTAATATTACATTTTGCATTATAATATATTCATGTCCCTTTGTTTTTAACCAATGCGGACAGTAACTGAGTTCATATTTAATGTAATGATACTTATTTATTAAATATTTTTAAACTTTAAATCCCAACTATTGTACTTTTTTACTGCTCTACATTTAGTTAAACCTGGGAAATGCAGCTAATGTCTAAAAGCCTCATATAAGAATACATATATCACACTTGATTATTTGAATACAATTTGCTGATAATACTTTTGTACTGCGAGTATTATTACAGTGTTTTACTCAAGGATCAGTGTACTGTCATGTGCTTTGATCAACCGTCATAAAAGGTAAGGATTATCTCATCGATGGAATTCTCACACCCGGCAGAAAAACTATAATCTGAAATAACCTGAGCATCCCGGCTCCGCCTCCTCAGCGATATTAAATTATCACCTGACCAGAATTCTCATTAGACTAAAGAGGCAGGTGCTCCATCACTGGAAATTCATTTCCATCAGGCCGCCACCCTGTCCCCCTCAGAGTAATGCGCTCGGCACGCAGAGGAAAGCACGAGTTGATGTTTGTTTTATGTGTCTGGCCTGAGCAGGCGGGGGGGGCGGGGGTCACTCCCCTTCAATCAGGAGGAGGGAGGGGAAAGAAGAGGGGGAGAGAGAACGGGTGTGAACGGAGAGAGGGACGGAGGGACAGCTACGAAGACGATTCTGCAAACAATCTACACAATCAGAGTGTATCTGGTGATCAATTTTAAAATATAGCAGCCTCTGAAACCTGCCTCCTGCAAAACAGTGAAACCAAAATGTCCACATTTTCAAAGCCGACGCCTCTTTTTCTGGACGTCTTGACATGGAAGACATGTTTGATCAAGACAAACAAACTTCATCTTCTTCTTCTCTGACTGGAGTGTGGAGCCGGTAGCGTGCAGCGTGAGCTCCGTCTCTTCACCTCAAACAGTGCGAGGTGGAATTTAACATTTAACAGTGTATCTGAGGAGGAGGAGGAGGAGGAGGAGGAGGAGGAGGAGGAGGAGGAAGAGGAGGAGGAGGAGGAGGAGGAGCCGGAGGGAGCGTGGAGCGACGGCAGGAGGGACAACAGACAAACGCCTCTTTAAGTTTGCATCAGTTTTTTTCTTTTTTAACTCTCTCGTTACACATTTTCTTCCTCCAGCTTTGTCTCTTCACATCCATTCTCCTCCTCTCCTCTCCTCTCCTCCGTCTGCACGTCACTCCCATCCCTCCTTTTCCATCACCTCACGCACACACACGTCCTCCTTTCCCACGCTCAACCTTCCCTTCCCTGCGTGTCCTTATCTGTCCTCTCCCTTGTTTCCTGGCGAGATTCACAGCCGCCGCCCATCCCCTCGTTTATTTGAACTTTATCCAAACCCATCTGCCTCGTTCTCTTTCAACTTACGTCTCTGTCTCTCGCCCTCCTGTTTTATCTTTTCCTCCTCGTCCCGATTGGATTATTATTATTCCCACAAATGGATTTTTTTTCTCGTTCTGACGATTCAGCGTTTAAAATGAATATTTAAAGTCAAATTTCTAAAGTTATTATCCTCCTAATGGATTATTATGCACAGCACTCAGCCGGAATTTATAGAGTTTAGCGTGTTGATTTTTTCAATTTGGCTTTTTGTCTTGCGAGTCGTCTCAACCCGAATGCTCTTTCTCTTTCTCTCTCTCTCTCTCTCGCTCCGCCACTTTTTCTCTTTGTCTCTCGCCCATCTCGCTCTGTCCTACTTCTGAACCCAGTTATGCGATCCATCTCTCTCTCCTCCCTCCAGACCCTCGCTCTCCCTCTCTCGCCGTTGCCAGCCCACCCCCTTCATCCCCTTACCCTCCTGCCCTCCTTCCATCTCCCACTCTCTCCCACTATCTCTCCATTCCTCCACCCCGCTCTCAATCACTGCTCCCTGCAATGTTAATTCAAGTCGCCTGGTTAAGGAGGACAGTACAGTTCCAATAATGCCGAAAGCACTTAGGAGCACATAATCAATCTCTCTCTCTCTCTCTCTCTCTCTCTCTCTCTCTCTCTCTCGCTCTCTCTCTCTCTCTCTCTCTCTCTCTCTCTCTCTCTCTCTCTCTCTCTCTCCCTCTCTCTCTCTCTCTCTCCCTCTCTCTCTCTCTCTCTCTCCCTCTCTCTCTCTCTCTCTCTATCTGATTCTCCCATTTCTTCTTATGTGGAACAGGACTCTGCCTCGTTTAACTCTCTCTATCTCCACACTCTGTTCTAATCAAGCCCTTTTCTCATTTCAATATTTCATGCCTGCTCTCTAAAAGTGTCTCTTCTCTTAATGTGAGCATGACAATACACACGTTATACATGACCTGGTTCTTCAGGGTTTGAGTCGTCCACTCGGTTTCCAATTACGGAAACTATTCAAATAACCCTGTGGAGTCTTTTCACGGTTAGCAGCTCGATGGAGAACGTGTTTTTATAGAGGGACACGATAGAGATGTTCCAATACCTGGACCTTGCGTAAAAACAGCCTTTGTATTTGTTATGATTGTAAATAAATTGAAATAAATATCTTCCTCTCCTGAATAGAAAACTTTTAATAAACTCCAAGCTTACACTTCCTGTTTAGCTTGCAACAAGACTTCTGTGGCTTCAGGGAACTATACGTTATATATTAAAAACAGGAAAGTACGATTATTTAAGTTATATAAGCACCTGAATAATTGATCTTTTTAATATGATTACATATGATTTTGTTGGGAAGAGGCCTTCATACAAGCAGAGACAATACGTTTGTGAGTTATTTCATACATATAAGGAACAAACATCTGGAGCTGTCAGGGATTTGTCCCTTTCATCTGTCCACAGACTTTTGGTCCCTGCCTTATAACAAGCGCTTTTAAATTCTCCACTTTCCCTTCCGTCACATCCTTCTTTCTGTCCCTCCACCCACAGTTCCGTCACACTCAGAGATAGTTTTTGCCTCACAAAATAATCCACCCCCACTCCTCTTTTCACTCTCTCTCTCTCTCGCTCTCTCTCTCGCCCTCTGTCTCCCTTGTCAGTCCGTCCCTCGCTGTTTCATGTACATGCACACCTCTCCTCAGGTGTCAGCTGCTGCCCTGTCAGGTTTAAGGGGAGACGAGTGGAACGAGAGAGAGAGAGAGAGAGAGAGAGAGAGAGAGAGAGAGAGAGAGAGAGAGAGAGAGAGAGAGAGAGAGAGAGAGAGGAATAGGGGAAAGGAGGACAGACAGGATGAGGGAGGCACAGAGAGAGAGAGAGAGATAGAGAGAGAGAAAGAGAGTGTGACAAAGTGAGAGAGTGGTTGAGAGAGGCTAAGAGAGGGAGTGAAATACTTCTAATTCATGGAGACAGGCTGTGTTTCCGTGGCAACGTGGTTTCCATCGTAACAGCCCTGCTAAGGATGCCATTAGTGGGGAACAAAAAGAGAATGCCACTTACTGCACAGACACACACTCACACACTTAGACACACACACACAGAGCGATGCACACAACAACACAACAGTCACCTACATGCATTTACACATTCTAATACACTAACAAACGCACACAGGCACTCAGACACGACACACACACACACACACACACACACACACCACCCACACAGCGCTCTTCTCTGCCCCTTTCAACTCACAACTCTACACGCTTCCTGCTGCCACTTCCCGCTGCCCACACAGGATCTCAAACAGACACACACACTGATCTGCTTCACACCTGCCGTCGCTCCGGCCCCGGCGCCTATACACCGAGAAAGAATTCCACAGTTTGAGCAGACCTACGAGGAGCAGCCTCCATATTCTGCCGACGGTTGGAACCAAACGTTCACACAATTTTTGGTTTTGTATCGCTGACCCTGAGCGCAGGTTTACATCCGAGCAGCTGAATCTCAAAAAGGGAGGGACACAGGAAATCAGCCTGCACAAGGACGAGATTTAACACGTAAATCACCAACATGGCAGACAACTCTGGGGAGTGTGGAAATCAGAACCAGCAGCAGGACTGGAGAGGTAGAAAGTGTTGTGTATTTAGTATTCCGAGGACACGCTGGTGGTTTGTTACACACGAGGCCGGCTGCCGACCCTCGGCTTCAGACCCATCACCATGCTCAGCAGCTTCGGGATGTGTCCGACGGGAGGACGCAGCCCGAGAGGAACATCCAATGAAAATCAATTTGTATTTATCGTCTGAGTTTTAATTCAGACGAGTTAACGAGTCAGAAGTCGTGCTGCTTACTTTTCTATTCGAGAAACTGATTCCTCACACAGTAAACCGGGTAAAGACTGTTCTCATCAGTGTTTGTCTCAGAAATTAACAAGTTCAAGAACCTAATGCTGCACGATCCAAGTGGATATTACTGTAGGCAGCAGGCATGTTGCTCGCTCGGCGCTTTGCTCCGGGGCATCGCAGACAATAACCTACTTTCCACTGCAGGGGCCGAGCAGGCGAACACACAGCTCGTGCACAACACCTCCTGCGTGTCACTGAAATTCCAACTCAAGGTAACATGTGATTCGTTGTCTTGCTTATCACAAAAATAAGAGATTAAAGAAATAAATATTTAAAGAGAAAGAATGAAAGAATTCCTCGTTTTCTTTTTGTTTTCAAAGTAATGGTATGAAAATAAAGCACAACGGGGGATAGTGTTGATAAATCCACGTACACACTCGTGCTACAGCTTAAATTACGTGTGAGGATGCACCTGAACACACTGACTTCCTTCTGGCCTGAGACTATAAGGTCATCTGAGGGGGTTTAATATTTATCAGGCGTCCGATACCAAGAATCATGATGTTAATGCTCGTATAGGAAGCAGCACATTCCTCGTCCCTCAGCGTCGCTCTGGGCCACAGAGACGTTGTTCCTCTCTGTATAGAAACACACAGTTTCTCCTGTTTAAACACGCAGATCTGCAAAGATGTTATATATAAGTCATGATGTTATTAGGCACCCTACATTTGGAATGAGGTCCAAAAAACTTTAAGGTTGTGCTCATTTATTTCATTAAGGGAATTCTCGAATCTTATCTCATGGTCAACTGACTTCTCCTGCAGTGACTGTAACTGTTAGTTGACTTAACCATAGCATTTTATTGAATCGTCAAAAATGATTGTTTATGACCTTTTCCCTTGTATCAGTGTAGTAAATATATGCATATTTATTTCATTCTTTATATTTATTTATTTATTTTAATGTATTTCATTGTACCCTCGGCACCATTGTGCATCAATGTGTTTTCTGAGGCTTAAATAAATAATCAATCAATCAATCAGTCAGGTGCAAATGTACCGTGCATACAGTGGCAGGTCTGCACATGGAGAGAAGCCGTGTCGCAGCAGTGTGTGTTTTATTGTGTGAGCTGGGTTTGGAGTGTGTGTTTCTGCCGGGACTCTGGGACTCGATCCATCTTCGGCACAAACAATTCCGTTGATGCTTCTTTCCCGCTGCCATATAAGTCACGGAGAAGAAGTGAGGGGAGAAATTATTTTGGGGAAAAATAGTGCAGAGATAAAACAGATGCGGGTGAATAGGTTTCTTGATTACAGAAACTGCTGCAGGGCGCAACACGGAGGAAAGTGATGCCCGGGCCCAGAGAGAGCTGAGTGGTGGAGTCGGACAAGCCCGGAGCCTCTAGTGTCCCCCTACTGACCTTGGATCAAACGCTGCCCACAACTTCTCTGCTTTTAGAGAGAGAGGAAAGTGAGCTTTACTATTTTAAAACAAAAAACTCACAAAGCGAACGATAATCTAAGAAAAATCTACTTTTTGTTGAATCTTGCATACAAACAAACCAACAAATGGACGAGGTGAGAACATAACCTCCTCTGCAAAGGACAGTTAATTGCAGATCTTATTTCCCACTGTGCTTGATGCAGCATTCACAACTTCCTGCTTTGCCTCTAAACATCAGAACTGGACGTTAATCACGAGGAGCCCGGTTGTCGAACACAGATCTAATTCCTACAGTACATTAGGATAAAGGGCTCTGGATCTGTAGCTTGATTCCTGAGCTCAGGTTTTTACTGCCCGCTGTTAAACTTCATGGTGGATCTAAATCACAATGTAAAGGCCAGGTTAAGGCCTCTCGATGGAGTCATTCGGTCCAATCACGGCTCCGAATGGTCACATAACAGCCAAGGTACTGTATATAGATCCTGTTGTGCAGCACAATGAGGAAACATGGTTCTGTCGGGATGTTGCTATACTTCAAGAAGGAAAAAAAAGCTCTTGCACAGCCCTAGTCTCATGAAACACAGGATAAAATCAGACAGGTTCCGTGCTCTCTACTATCACAACATCCCTTAACGTCTGCGTGCAGGAGAGAAGTCTAGTTCCACCTCTTTCCTTCATCCCTCAAACCAGCCACAGTCTCCTCTTCATATTAAAACCCACCGCACATGATTCAGGAGCTGGACTCCAGCGATCCAAGGACAACAGAGGGCAGAGAGGCGTCTCTTCTCTCGTCTACTTTATGTGGAACTTGTTGGATTTTTTTTATCTTTATCCTGCACGAATCCAGCACTTTGATTTGTGTGGTCACAGCCCGGGATCTAAAACAGGCAAAAGCACATTCAGTCTTTTTTTTTTGATCACTTATCTTTGTTTCACTTGAGGAGAGATAAAAGTGCAGCTCCCGCTCGTTGTGTAATCTACTTAATGGGATGTGATGCACAGCACGCTGCCGACAGGTGCTGCTGTCAAACTGGCCCTTATCCAGAACAAGGTGAGAATACAACACAGGTCCGGGGCCATTACTTCCACATTCTTATCTAATAAAATAACCTTGGCTCAAGTTCGGGGGGGAATGTGCAGAGCCGCTCCAGCGACAGGATCCGCTGTGCCTCCGTTGGATGTGGTTTAATCCACAACCCCGTTGCTCCCATCTTTGTTTTGCTCTTTACAGTCAGAACATCTTTTAATGTACGTTTAATACGCACTTAATAAAAGCAGATGGATTTATCGGTGCAGGGGTCGGACGTTTCCATGTGTACGAGACTGTTTCTGTTGTTGTGTTTGTCGTCCTGGTACACAGTGTTCTGCTTATTAGCATATTGCATTGTTTAAAAGCCCCCCCCCCCCCCACCCCCCCAACACCCAGCCTCCTCATGCCAATAAAAAGTCTATCAAGCCTGTTTGACTTTGCAAATGCAAATCAGTGTTTGACGGAGAAGAGGGCGGCCGAGCTCCAGTCGAACAAACGAGTGGCTGATGTGACGGAGAACAAACACAGGAGCTACTGCAAAGAACAACATGCCCAGCGGGGGGGGGGGGGGGGGGTTGTTTTATTGATAATGATGATAGTGTCTGGTGATATTGAAGGTGGTCATAAAGATAACGGGAGGAAAGACAACAACGTGTCCAATGGCACGATGATAGTAGTGATAATGATCAATATGTGACGTTTTAATGAGAATATTTCACATTAATTCCCTCAAGAGAACATTCACAAAACTGGAGAAAATCAGATATACTCTGAAAGGTTCCATACAGAGCTTTGAGAGAACCTGGACCCCTTTCTTGTCGTACTATGAGAGCAAACAAAGCCCACTACAAGAGAAAGATTAGATGGCAACCACCCCCCCCCCCACCCTCCCCTCTCCCTCCTTTATTTTTTTATCTTTTAAAAAAAAAAAAAAGATCCTATTTACTGATTTATTTTATTAAGTTATTCAATTTTTTTTATTTTATCTTAATTTTTCATTTTCCTCTTTCTTTCTTTTCTCTGCTTTGTCTTGCAGCAGTGTTGTATGTAATTGTATTGTAATAATCTAATATTCCTATATATATATACATTCTTAAGTGTCTATATTGTATGTACTTCTGCTGCATGGGGTAGGCTGGCTGGGGGTGGGTGGGTCTTAATGTGGGTAGGGGTATATCCATCAGATTTGTGATGTGTAATTGTATAATTGTATTGATTACCCAAAGAAAACCAATAAAAAAGTGTTAAACAGAAGAGAACATTCACAGCTAATTTAAATGAGAAGTTAAGACACTTTTCTCTTTTCTTGCTGAGTCTACGAAGGCAGTACTGGATTTCTGCTCGCACGTCAGCCTATCAAGCTCCAGCAGCTCAACTGTCCAGCTTGTCAGCAATCGAGAGTCGAGCCAAAGGTCCTGCACATCGTGGATCCGCAGCCGGAGAACCTCGGGCTCACCTGTCCGCCCTTTCATTCAACGGGGATCGATTGTTCTGGGCCTGATTCGGTGGAGATTGGCAGGAGGAACAAGCAGCGGCGAGGTGTTCTATTTAAATGTCTCCACGCTCGCAACGTCAACATCGAGCTCCTCAGCGCTCGGGACGCGGACGCCTCACGGATCGCTCTATGTAGATTTATTACCGGGAGCGGTCGACCGGAGGAGGTGCTGTCGGATTGTTGAAGCCACAAAGTTGGAAAACAAACAACTTCAACTTGCCAAGCACCCGCAACTTTGTGTGTGAGAAGGTGAGGCCTGCTCAAGTTTGGCCACTTTGGAGGTAGAGCGGGTCAAGCAGAAGGTCGGTGGTTCAATCCCCTGCACCTCCACTCTGCACTCTGACACCCAATTCCTGAATCAACATTCAAACATCTCATATAAATTGCTGTTGTGCCATAAATCACATTTGTCATTTCTGTCCTGTCCACAAAAAGTAACTAATAATGTGCAGCGCATTTTTAAAAAGGATAAATCCAGCCTGTCCCCGGGGACCGACCCGAGGATGAGGGTAACGAAGCAGGTGTATATTCTGGTTTGCTGCACAGAAGAAGCATCACACACATGCTGGAGGTGTATTCTTTCGTCTCACTGTATACTGTCTGTTTGTCACGTCTGACTCATGCGTTTGTGTACTGTATCTAAACGGGTTTGTGCAGATGCTGGCGGCAGAGACAGTGAGAGCGGAGACTAAAGAGGAGGTGGTGTTTGCTGTAATTTAGGAGAACAAGCGAGGGGAGGGGCAACATTTACATTCATCACCGGCGCTCGCCTCGCCTCAACTCACATGACGTGAGAAAGAGGGAGGGAGAGAGAGAGAGAGGAGAGAGAGGAGAGCACCGGAGCAGTTGAGACAAAATAGAGAGAGGGAGAGATGCAACGAGACAGAATGGGGTTGAGCAAAAAGATTCTTTCTGTGTTTCTTTTTTTATTTTTCTTTCCGTCAACCTCGGGACTGTTTCTGTGGCAATGACACTACGAACATAAGGACCTGGGTTTTTAAAAAAGACAAGATCTGAGCACTGAGATAAAAACAGAAAAAAGGACAAATACACCAAACACACAATCCATCCAAGTGAATCCAGAAAGCAAACTCCAGAAGTCTCAGTGTCTGTATAGGGGAACACGTATCTGAAGATGGCAGAAGTGCTTTTACTCTGAAATAGGAAGTGTTGCAAATATTCATGTTGGTGTGAAAGCGGAGAAAAGACGCCGGACGGCAACTCTTTAAAGAGCCTCATGTCTCACACACATGAGCAGTGAGCAGCTCTATGACCTGATAACATGAGCACCGAATTAAAGAAGTTAAAGGTTCCTCGACTCATGTTTCTCCAGTTTGCCTCTGAATTACAGCAGGAGACTCTTACAGATTCAGAAAGAAGCTGCAGCCAAACAAAGGGAGCATTCGAGACAGGCACTACTTTATGCAATTCTGGAACAAATGCTTCAATTTGCAGCATAAAGTGGACGACATGCAGATTTACATCTTTTATATTTCATGTTAAGATTGAATTCCCTGCACAGCTGTTCCTCCTTCATAAGCATCCAGTCAGCTCAGGTGGAAACAGCTTCTGACACCTGAGTAGATTGGACTGTCACTTAGGTATGAGTGGGCGTTTTAACATGTGTGTGTTTTTGTATGTCGAAGCACTGACACACACAAGCATCAGCATGTGTGTGTGTGTGTGTGTTTAAATGGACTATGCGTCATCTCTTTCTGACACACCTTGGATGAGGACCTGATTTTAGGATCCTGGGTAGAATTAGCTCGACGTAAATGTGATGGTTGAGGCTTGGAATGAATTATGTCAATGAGTGTCCTCACGAAGATGGAAATATAAGTGTGTGTCTTCCTGGTCAATACGGCTGAATGATTTTTATCCCGTATGTCAGCAAGAACACGTCTGAACATAGTGATTTGGTGTGTGTGTGTGTGTGTGTGTGTGTGTGTGTGTGTGTGTGTGTGTGTGTGTGTGTGTGTGTGTGTGTGTGTGTGTGTGTGTGTGTGTGTGTGTGTTTGTGTGTGTGTGTGTGTGTCTGTGTGTGTGTGTCACAGCATGTGGCTCTGACGTGGGCCGGCTTGGCACAGCATCGGTGAGTAATTGAGCGAGTACATTGTGGTCCTCACTCGCTCCTGCCTTCTTCCACATCCCTGCCTCCCTCATTCTTCACTCCCTCTTCCTGACTTCGTCTCCTTCCGTCTCCTTCCCTCTTTTCTTTGCCTCCATTGAGGTTCCTTTCTTACTAATATGTTCGTCTATACCAACACACCTGCAAACACACCTCACAGGACCAGGACCACGTAAACAGGAAGCAGATTGTTGGTGCGTAGAAAATACTACGAATGAAAAACAGCAGTGATGAAAAGTAAGAGCGGGGGAATTATTTTCTTGGGGTCCAGAAAAATTCAAAACCTGTTGGTATTAGCCGCTCGAAAAACTGAACGTAGCAACATTGTTTACAAGCATTTACTACAACACAGTAGAGTGAATGTAGCCGGACACGGGGATTTTAGAAAGTTGCTCTTCACAGGAGGCCACGCTTGCGTCATGGACCAAGACCAAGAAAAGTCAAACAGGAAGAAGAAATAACAGATCAGCAATCATCTGAACTGGAGGAAGAGATCACTCCTTTAATTTGCATCATAAAACGTGGCTCATTCTGACCCTGTGGCACAAACACAGGTTTTCAGGCTTCGATTTTAGCTTAAGTTACATTTTTCTAACGGCGATTACACACTGATTATCTAAAATAAAAGACAGAACACACCGGGAGCTGTCGGGCCCGGTTCTGTTCACTAGAGCGTCAAACGACCCGTCACCAAGGGTCAAGGGAGACGGAGGTTTGCAAACGGACAGATGTAAACAGCTGGAGGGGAAATGGTTGTGTTAAAGGTGGAGGAGGGCGGAGCCGGTTGGGGCTGCAGCCTGTTTCTGATCCGTTACTGTAATTAACCAGTCCTTGATTTGAACCTCTCCTCTCCATATGTGCTGTATATGCTTCATAGAAAAGCACTGACTCATCCCAGCCTAATAATAGATAGAGGTGCGCTCCCTCTCCACCCCTGAATTGTGGTGTAGGCAGGCGGAGATAAGGCTAATAAGGGTCCTGGCAAAGGGCTGGTGTTAGGTCCACCTGGGGATAAGAGGGGAGGAAGGATATCAGAGGAGGGGAGGAGAGGGGGGGAGGAGTTGCTTGTAGATCACGGTGGTGGTGGTGAAGTAAGGAGAAGTGGGAAAAGGGGGGGATAGACTATTTGTGTCCGGAGGGAGGAGAGGAAGGAGGGAGCGAGGGGAGACGAGGACGAGCGGTGCAATAGTTGAAGTAGATATGAGGTCGAGGAGGGAGGAGGAGGTGTAAGGCCGGAGGGATCAGAAGGATGGAGGGATGGATGGAGGAAGAGAGGCCAAGCAGGTGGGAAAGGGAGGGATAGAGTGAGACGACAAAAAGCAAAGAGAGGGGTGAGGATGAATGGGTGAAGCTTGGGGAGATGTGAGGTGAACATCTGTCTGTCTGCCTCATGTGGGCGACCTCAGGATGAACCAGAGAGAGAGAGAGAGCGACAGGTGAAAGAGAGAAAACAGGGGAACGCAGGAGAACAAAAGGGAAGCAGGTGGAGAGAGAGAGAGAGAGAGAGAGAGAGAGAGAGAGAGAGAGAGAGAGAGAGAGAGAGAGAGAAAGAGAGAGAGAGAGAGAATGATGAGAGGATGAATAAAAGAAGAGTACAAGCACTTCCAGTCCATCATCCCACACGAACGGACCAATTTGTTTTGGTTTTCTTGAATCCGTCACTTTGTAAAAGCCGAGAACCCCTCGTCTCATTTCTAATCGTTTCCCTCGTCCCCTCAAAGTACAAGTAAGCATTCATCTGCCGAGTCCGTCTATAATGAAAAGCGAGAGAGCGGAGGAGAGGAATAGAATTTGAGATGGAGAGAGTGGAAAGTGAGGGCGAGGGGAGGGAGGGAGGAGGAAAAAGTTATGGGGTGAGTTTAAAAATGGCCACATTCTAAATGGCCAGAGTAAATTAAGACCAACGGGATTGGAAAATAGGACACATAAATTTAGGGCTCTCGATATTTCTCGCTACCTCTTCCTGCCCTCCTCTCTCTCTCTCTCGCTCTCTCTCTCTCTCTCCCTCTCCCTCCCTCCCTCTCTTTCTCTCTCTCTCCCTTCCAACACACACAGCAGGTTGTCACATTTTCTAAACCAGGACAATGAGAAGGTAAGAGGAGACTCTAGTGGCGCCATGAAACCCACATTGTGTCTAAAGATGTGGACGAATCTCTCTGGACATAGAGTCGACCCCTTTACATCTCATATTGTGTTATGGAAAAAGAAAGCTTGTCCACACTAATGCTGCTCATCCACGCGCAAAAGGCATTTTAAGATGTTTACAAGGGCCATAAATAACGCTTTGTGTGTGTAGATGTAAAACGGAACGTTTGTGACAACCAATGACGTCACAGTTTACTGCTCATGCCCACTGCTGCTTTGCCAGTTGTGTTTGGTTTTGTGTTCTCGTCTAGACGGAGATATTGTATAAAACCAAGGTCTCCTGGATGGAGATGTGAAGTGAACTGAATAAATGCAGACACACACAAAACACTGAAGGGTTCAAGTAAAATGTACTGTTCAGGATATATAGAGACAACCTAAGTGCAAACAAGTCAGTCGTGCGTCTCGGAGAACAAAAGGCAAGACAGGCAATTTAGTTAATAGAGCACCTTTCACACAGGGAGGTAGATTCAAGGTGATGGAGAAGGGTTTATATTTCTTATGAAGCATCTCAGAAGCTTCAGAACCTGAGCACGCACCATGCAGGTTGTTGTCGGGTCCATCGATTGGTAGAGAAAGGACAAATAACTTAAATTACATCATGTGTTTGACGCCAGCAACACCAGATACAAGAGGATCATTATGAATATATGTAGTTAAATGATAATTAATATCTATAACTACTTCTTCTTCAACAGAGATGTGTTTTTAAAACAGAGGGGCAACAAATCAAAAATCCACAATCGTGTAGACAGGATCTTAACCTCGGGATATAGGCAACTTTTATAAAAGGTTCCACCTAATAAAACATCCGTGAAATGAAAATAGCCATTTGATAAATTCCTAGAGATTCCCACCGACAATCAAACAGCAACCAGAGAAGGAATGAAAGTGAACAACAGAGGCAACAAAAAAAGGGAAAGAGCCCGTATCCAGGATGAGAGAATGGATCAGAGCTGTTCCGACGGGTTCGCGGTGCTTTACTACACAACCAAATACATGAATGAGCTGAACAATTAGGGGGAGAGAGATGTGAAGGAGACAGGAACAGAGGGAGGAGGGAACAGCGAAATGGGAAGAGAAATAAAACACCAAAAAACAAAGACAAACACAGAGAGAGAGGTTCGGCACAGGAACACTCGCTTTTAATTCTCTTATCATTTCCAAATGCTCCTAATTGCGTGTGTGTGTTTTAGCCGGAGCGGCGCTGCCAAGCTGAACGGCACATTACATTAATCGAGTACAGGACCTCAGTGATTACTACAACAATAGGTGCTGCTGTGGGACATTAATTGGGAATATAAACGCAGGCACATTTATGTTCAACCCACTGGACTAAATCCCCAAGAGGACCCGGCGTGGGGTCCTCACACAGGAAATGACCAGAAATTAATAAAGGACTATTTCCTCCCAGCGTTCGAGGGTCAACACAAACACAGAGGAGCGTGTGTCTCTGGAAAATTGAGGTGTGGACGTCAATTATTCCACTAAATCCCCCCCCACCCTGCCCCGTGCTGTGATTACACAGTTCAACCCGCTCACTTCACACACACTCACACACACAATAATTATCCCTGGACACAGTTCAACACCAATTGTACATCATCATCGAGGCGGTTTCCTCTCTCGTGCTCAGACACACATCAGCCTCCCTCTTTTCTCACAAATCGACGACACCCACACGCACAAACCCCCACAGTTTAAAAAGCCTGGAATTATTTGGGTAAAAGTTAATTGACCGCGTCCTGCTGTTATTTTGTTTCCTGCCGGTGACACAAAAGATTGTGTTTGCACGTGCGAGCAATCATCCCCTCGTTTGTATATTTGTGTGTTTGTGACGGTGACGCTACGGCAGCAGGTCACTGTGACTTTCCTTCATTTCCGTCCTTATATATTTAATATTCAGGCATTAATCCCCTTGTAACATTCAGCATGTGTTCCTGTCTACTTCAGATATAACACGTGTGTTTTGTGTGTCTGCCTGCGTATCTCTGCATGTGTGCAAATGTTCCGCATTGTCTACGCTTGTTGGTGATTTAGCAATTTTAATTCAAGATTCAAGATTCAAGATTTTTCTTATCAAATGCACAACAATGACATTAAGCAGTCGCTGGCAATGAAATGCTTGAGTCACATGCTCTCTTCTAGCAATGCTCAATAATTACAACCAAAAAAATAAAATAGAAATAGTATGAAATAGAATAAAAAAGAATATCAAAAATTTAAAATAGAAAATAAAATGTAAGATAAGAAGCAGATCCAGGATTTTGTTTCCTCACTTTCTTTAACATGGTGAGATTCAAAATCAGCTTTCCATGGTTAATTCAATAGTAAATGTCATTTTGTGTGTCTGTCTCTTAGGAGGATTACAATGAAACTTGGTGGAAGGATGTGGAGCGGATCCAGAACAGGGGGCGGATCCACTTCTTACCACTATGATATAAAATGTGGTTTCAGATACTTAGGATAACGCGTGTGGGCGGGTGTTGTTATTCGTGCGTCTGCCTCCATACCCAACACGTTATTCGTATCATATAGTTTCCCTCGGGTCACCGGGGATTTCTGCTTTTCCCTTTTTCATTAATTGCCGACACTCTCACATTGAAATCCTGCGAACGCGTGGAAGTTATCTCCTTCGCTGATCTCCAGCTGCAGCAGCTTCCTCTCGCATTAGCTCGCTGTGCATTGTCCCGCGGCCCCGGGGTGATCGGCGACAACCACAGCTATTTGTACCACTACAAAGCCATACCTTCCAGACAAGATGGGGGGGGGGGACGACTCGCCATGTCTTGATTATATGAGCATTAGCCAGAGCTTTAGATCCCAGTGATTAGTGCAACACAACACACACTGCACAGGCACAACCAGCAGGGTGGTGCTGGAAACCACTACTGACAACAGACTGGCAACCATGTTGGCGAGGAAACACCGATTCACATAAACGCACGTGCACAAAGACACACGTGCACGCCCTTAAACTGCTGGATGCCTTCCCTCTCTCCTCCTCCTCCTCCTCCTCCTCTATCACGTCCTGTCTTTCACAGATGTGGCTGCAGCTGCGCTCTATCCATCTTCCTCTCCTCCTTCAGTCCTCCTCCATTGAGGCTGTGACTTCCTGAGCAGGGAGGCAGCTTCTCCTCTTCATGGATAGATGACGATACACCTGCTGCTGCACACACACGCCCGGTGTCACTCTCCCTCTCTCTCTCTCTCTCTCTCTCTCTCTCTCTCTCTCTCCCTCTCTCTCAGCCGTGCACTCATTGCTCTCGCCCTCTTACTTACTGCCCAGCCCTCCCTCACTGATCTTATTCATTGGTACAGATGCGAGTGCCCTTTGCCTCCATCCATCTCTCTCTTCCTCCCTCCTCCTCTGCACTCGTCTTCATTCCTCCTGGATAGTGGAGCTGCCCGACTTCCTCCCTCCAGCCCTTCATCGGTTTAATTCAGCTGAATTTCAATCTTCAAGTTCACTACTTCACTGCACTAGAAGCAAGTGCAGCACAGAGCCACTTCCCACCAGTTACCTGAGAACTACTGTAATTCCTTGAATGAAATCAGGCCTATATATACGAAGCCTGGCATCTTCCAGTGCTGCAACGACAACGATAAAAACCTTATGATAAATATATTATCTCCCTTAACGAGGTTATGTTTTCATCTGTGTTTTTTACTGTCTGTTAGTGTAGTAGAAAATTAACTAAGCATGGTTGACAAAGTATTTTGTACAGTAAGTGTTTGAAGCCTTGTCAAGAGAGTTTTATGATTTGTATTAACATACAACAAATGTTTGATGACTTCAGCTATTTTATGGTCGGAACTCTTTATGGCGTGAATACAGTGAGACCTTTTGATTGATTGATTGATTGATTGATGGATACTTTATTAATCCCGAGGGAAATTTAGAACATCCAGTAGCTTAAACACTTAAACACCTCACTGACATAAATACATAAATCACATACGGAGATAATATTTACAGATACAGGAATGGAATGCAATGATGTGATTGTGTCAGTGTCTAGCAGGGAAGTGTTCTTGTGCTGCTGGAGTGGATACTAGTACAATAAAATATTTATATATATATATATATATATATATATATATATATAAAACAACAAAAAAAAAATATATATAAATATATAAGAATATGTAGTGGTAAAGTCTGTGCATGGGGCTAGTATAGACTTAATTACCCATCAAAGGAAGGAGTGTATGTCTCCTTATCACCTCAGGAAACACATGTGA